>NC_058086.1:109690545-109967325 GCF_014858855.1 Bufo gargarizans
AGGAGCCGCAGGGTGGGAGGCTACAAGAAACCAAGATGGCCGCCAGCACATGTCAAACGAAGGAGAACAGTGAGAAGGTAAGACCATGACAGTACCTCCCCCTCAAGGGCCCCTCCTCCGCGGAGTAAGGAACGGTTTCAGAGGGAAGCGTGCGTGGAAGGCTCGGAGCAACGCAGGAGCATGGACATCTGCGGAGGGAACCCAGGAACGCTCCTCTGGACCATAACCACGCCAATGGACCAAAAACTGCAACCGACCGCGGACCAGGCGTGAGTCCAGGATATTGCTCACCTCATATTCCTCACGATTGCCCACTTGGACCGGACGGGGCCGAGGAACCGAGGAAGTGAAACGATTACACACCAATGGCTTCAACAGGGAGACATGAAACACGTTGGAGATCCGCATGCCAGGAGGAAGCGCTACCGGGTTTACCCTGTGAAGCACTCGGAAGGGACCAACAAAGCGAGGCGCCAGCTTGGGAGTGGGCACTCGAAGGTTGAGGTTGCGGGTGGACAACCATACACGGTCTCCGACCTGGTAGGAAGGAGCGGGCGCTCGTCTGCGATTAGCCTGGAGTCTCTGGCGTTGCGCAGAGACCTCAAGGGACCTCTGGATCTGTACCCAAGAAGTACGTAGGACGGAAAGGTGATCCTCCACAGCCGGAGTATCCTGGGGAGAGAATACCTCCGGTAACACGGCAGGTTGGAACCCATAATTGGCCATGAAGGGAGACGTCCCAGAGGAAGAGTTCACCGCCGTGTTCCTGGCAAACTCAGCCCAAGGCAGGAGGTCAACCCAATTGTCTTGGTGATCGGAGACATAGCAACGAAGGAATTGCTCCAAGGCCTGATTGGATCGTTCTGCGGCCCCATTGGACTGAGGGTGGTAGGCCGAGGAGAAAGAGAGATGAATCCCCAACTGGGAGCAAAAGGCGCGCCAGAACCTGGACACAAACTGACTCCCCCGATCCGACACAATCTCCTTGGGCAAACCGTGCAACCGGAAGACCTCCCTGGCAAAAATCGAGGCCAACTCTTGTGCAGAGGGTAACTTCTTGAGAGGAACACAGTGGCACATTTTGGAAAACCGATCCACAATCATGAGAATGACCGTATGGCCTCGGGATGCAGGGAGGTCCACAATGAAATCCATCCCCAGGTGTGACCATGGACGCTCCCCGGTGGCTATGGGTTGCAAAAGGCCCAACGGAAGGTGCCGAGGGGACTTACTCTGGGCACAAACGGAGCATGCCGCTACATATGCGGCGATGTCGGAACGTAGAGAAGGCCACCAGAACAGACGTGAAACCGCCCAGGACAGCTGATTCTTTCCAGGGTGCCCCGCGGCCTTGGAGTTATGGTAGGTTCGCAACAACCGAGTGCGCAACTCCTCAGGCACAAAACATCTGCCGTTGGGTCTCCCAGAGGGAGCACCAGATTGAGCCGCCAAAATCTGCTCACCCAGAGGAGAGGTCAGGCTGGTGCGAATAGCGGCCAGGATCTGATTCGGGGGTATGACCGTAGTCGGAATCGACTCCTCCCCGGACAGCTCGGAGTACTGCCGTGATAAGGCATCCGCTCTGATGTTCTTGGAGCCGGGTAGGTAGGAGACCACGTAATTAAAACGTGACAAGAACAGAGCCCATCTGGCCTGACGTGGTGTCAATCTCTTGGCCTCAGAGAGGTAGGTCAGATTCTTGTGGTCCGTCAGGATGAGAACCGGAACCACCGAGCCCTCGAGCAAGTGCCTCCATTCTTTAAGGGCCTGCACGATGGCCAATAACTCCCTGTCACCAATCTGATAGTTGCACTCCGCGGAAGACAGTTTCCGGGAGTAAAACCCACAAGGAAGCAGAGGACCCTCTGGTGTTCTACGCTGAGACAGGAGGGCGCCTACTCCCGTCTCAGACGCGTCCACCTCGAGGACAAAAGGCAACCCAGGGTTGGGATGCGACAGAATCGGAGCCGACACAAAGGCGGACTTTAGAGCCTCAAAAGCTCGGATGGCCTCGAGCGGCCAGACCTGAGGATTACTGCCCTTCCTGGTCAGATCCGTGAGAGGCTTGGCTAGCATGGAAAAGTCCCTGATGAACTTCCGATAATAATTGGCGAAGCCCAAAAAGCGCTGCAGGGCACGAAGCCCACTGGGCTGGGGCCACTGTAAGACAGCCGAAACCTTCTCAGGATCCATGGAGAACCCCTCAGCGGAAATGATGTAACCTAAGAAGGTTACCTGGGATCGGTGAAATTCGCATTTCTCAAGCTTACCGAACAGCTTGTTCTCTCGTAAGCGTTGCAACACTCGTCTGACATCCAGAATGTGGGCCTCCATGGATGCAGAATATACCAAGATGTCATCCAAATAGACCACCACACACTGCTGCAACAGGTCACGGAAAACATCGTTGATGAATTCCTGGAAGACTGCGGGCGCATTGCACAACCCAAAGGGCATAACCAAGGATTCATAATGACCGGTCCTGGTGTTAAACGCGGTCTTCCACTCATCGCCCGCCTTGATCCTTACCAGGTTATATGCCGCCCTCAGGTCGAGTTTGGTAAAGACCGTGGCCCCTTTGAGGCGATCGAACAGCTCGGAAATCAAGGGTATCGGGTAAGCGTTCTTGATCGTGATGCGATTGAGACCCCTGTAATCGATGCAAGGCCTCAACTCGCCGCCCTTCTTTTTCACAAAGAAAAATCCAGCCCCTGCCGGGGACGAGGATTTGCGAATGTGTCCGCGTGAAAGCGCCTCCCTCACGTACTCCTCCATGGCCTCATTCTCCGCTACCGACAGAGGATAGACTTTGCCACGAGGAGGAACGGCACCGGATTGTAACTCTATGGCACAATCGTATGGGCGGTGCGGAGGTAGGGCAACCGCGCGCACCTTATCGAATACATCCCGGTACTCTTCGTATTCAGGAGGCAACAGAGAGTCCGAGGAAGTACACAGCAACTTGACAGGCCCATGGATGCAACTAGCCCCACACTGCGGTGACCACGAGAGGATCTCGACCGATCTCCAATCGAAAGTCGGATTATGCTTCTGGAGCCAGGGGTACCCCAAGACCACCGAGTAGTGTGGAGACGAAATAACCTGGAGACAGACCGACTCTCTGTGAACGGCACCAATGGCTATCCCCACTGGAAGGGTCTCATGAGTCACGTGTGGCGGCAGAAGGGGTCTGCCGTCTATCGCCTCAAGAGCCAGTGGGGAACCTCGAGGCTGCAGAGGAATGGAATTGGCGGCAACGAACACTCTATCAATGAACAAACCACCAGCACCAGAGTCCACCAACGCCTGGGTCGTCACCGAGCCCCCGACCCAGGAGAGGACAACCGTGATCAGTGGTTTGTCAACACGGGAAACCGGGGACGAGGAGACTCCACCCAAGATCTGCCCCCGACAGGACCTCAGGTGCGAGCGTTCTCCCGGACGGTTCGGACATGCCAACCGAAAATGCCCACCGAGACCACAGTACATGCATCGGCCCTCGCGTCTCCGGAGTACCCTCTCCCCCTCAGACAGGCGAGCAAACCCCCGCTGCATGGGTTCACCCCCAGACAAGTCATCCCCAGGAGGCGTGGGAGGAGAGGGAGGCACGGGTGGGACAGCAAACGTAGGCGCCAATCTGTTAGGAGACCTCCGCAGGCTCTCCTTAAAGGAAGGTCTCTCCCTGAGTCTGGTGTCAATCAAAATCAGGAAAGAAATAAGAGACTCGAGCTCCACTGGTAGGTCCTTAGCTGCAACCTCATCCTTCAAGACATCCGAGAGACCATGAGAGAAAGCAGCGACCAGAGCCTCATTATTCCAGCCCACCTCTGCTGCCAGGGTACGAAACTCAATGGCGTATTCAGCTACGGATCGTGAACCCTGTCTGATGGACATAAGGAGCTTCGCAGCAGAGGCAGCACGAGCCGGCACATCGAATACCTTCCGAAGAGAAGCAACAAAACCGGAAAACTCGGCAACCACCGGATTGTTGTTCTCCCATAAAGGGCTGGCCCAGGCCAAGGCCTTGTCCGAGAGCAGCGAGATCAAGAAGCCCACCTTTGATCTCTCAGTAGGAAAGGCATGTGGCAGCAACTCGAAATAAATGCCCACCTGGTTAAGGAAACCTCGGCACTGAGTTGGCTCTCCCCCAAAGCGCTGTGGAAGGGGGGCAGAACCGGTCATACCCCGAGACACCGCAGGCGCAGCAACAGGTGTCGGGGTAGACTCTGGCGCAACAACCGGAGCGGCAGTAGGAGCGGGCCCAGGAGCGACAACCGACCCATCGGCAACGGAAGCGAAATGAGCCGTGCGTTCAAGCAGGGTTTGCAACGCTACAGCGAACCGACCCAACAGGTGATCCTGCTGATCAAGTCTGGCAACCAGCGTAGGTAGCGAGGATGGCCCTGTACCGTCAGAATTCATGGCTTGGTCCTAATGTCATGGAACCATGAACCAGACGTACAACAGAGATGAGTGGAAATAAGAAGGCTTTATTGGAAATCAAGCCGTAGCAAAAGTCCAAGCGGATGGCTAAACCGAAGCAGGGTCTTGCGTAGACAGAGGTCAGGAACCAGGAGGGTGGTCAGACGAAGCCAGGATCAGGAACCAACGGGGTAGTCAGACGAAGCCAGGATCAGGAACCAACGGGGTAGTCAGACGAAGCCAGGATCAGGAACCAACGGGGTAGTCAGACGAGGCCAGGATCAGGAACCAGAAGCAGCAGCAGTCTTAGAAGCATGTGAACACAGGAGGACCAAGCAAGGAACTGAAGCCACAGACCTTCTATATATATGAGCTAGGCATCCAGCTCCTCCCAGTGGGAAGGAGGAGCCGCAGGGTGGGAGGCTACAAGAAACCCAGAAACCAAGATGGCCGCCAGCACATGTCAAACGAAGGAGAACAGTGAGAAGGTAAGACCATGACAATAGGCCCTTATTTTTTTTCCACTTTAGAAGATATAACTGAACCGCTGAACAGAAAATATATTTTAAAGAGAATCTGTCACGTCCAAAAACCATCCCAAGCCACCAGCAATACCTGAGAGTAGCCAGCAGCGTATTTCCGACGATCGTTTTCTTCCTGAAGGCAGATGAAGCAAAAGCTCAGAAAATGCTCTTGTGATTTTCTAGTCATGCTTGAAGTTAAGGGGGCAGCGGCCCCTTCCCTGACCCTTCGCCTGTGACTGACAGCGCTTATCCACGAGAGTTCGGCTGCCTTTGCCGAACAGCCGGCTGTCAGTCACATGCGAAGGGGCAGGGAAGGGGGTGTGGTTACCTTGACTTGAAGCAAGGATGCCGCTGCCCCCTTGACTTCAAGCATGACTAGAAAATCACACGGATAAAAGAACGTTTTCTGAGCTTTTGCTTTATCTGCCTTCAGGAAGAAAACAATCGTCGGAAACACGCTGCTGGTTACTCTCAGGGACTGCTGCCGGCTTGGGATGGTTTTTGGAGGTGACAGGTTCCCTTTAATTTTACACTAATACATGACCAAAAGGGCTTTAGAACATATACAGTGCCTTGCAATATTATTCACCCCCCTTGACTTTTTTCGTATTTTGGTGCCTCGCAACCTGGAATTAACATTGGTTGTTTGAGGATTTGCATCATTTAATTTACAGAACATGCCCACAACTTTGAAGATTTTTTTTTTTTTTTTATTGTGAAGCAAACAACAAATAGGACAAAATAACAGAAAATGTTAATGTGCATAACTATTCACCCCCCTAAAGTCAATACTTTATAGAGCCTTTGGATAAGTCTCTATGAGCTTGCCACATCTTACCACTGGGATTTTTGCCCATTCCTCCTTGCAAAACTTCTCCAGCTCCTTCAAGTTGGATGGTTTGCTCTTGTGAACAGCAATCTTTAAGTCTGACCACAGATTTTCTATTGGATTGAGATCTGGGCTTTGACTAGGCCATTTCAACACATTTACATGTTTCCCCTTAAACCACTCAAGTGTTGCTTTAGCATTGTGTTTGGGGTCATTGTCCTGCTGGAAGGTGAACCTCCGTCCTAGCCTCAAATCACAGAGTGGTATAGGTTTTGCTCAAGAATATCCCTGCATTTAGCACCATCCATCTTTCCCTCAACTCTGACCAGTTTCCCAGTCCCGGCTGCTGAAAAACATCCACACAGCATGATTCTGCCACCACAATGTTTCACTGTGGGGATGGTGTTCTTTGGGTGATGTGATGTGTTGGGTTTGCACCAGACATAGCGTTTTCTTTGATGGCCGAAAAGTTCAATTTTAGTCTCATCAGGGCAGAGCACCTTCCTCCATACATTTTGGGAGTCTCCCACATGCGTTTTCGCAAACTCATAACATGCCTTTTTGTTTTTAGCTGAAAGTAATGGCTTTCTTCTGGCCACTCTGCCATAAAGCCCAACTCTATGGAGCATACGGCCTATTGTCGTCCTATGTACAGATACTCCAGTCTCTGCTGTGGAACTCTACAGCTGCTCCAGGGTTACCTTAGGTCTCTGTGCTGCCTCTCTGATTAATGCCCTCCTTGTCCAGTCCGTGAGTTTTGGTGGGTGGCCGTCTATTGGCAGGTTTGCTGTTGTGCCATGTTCTTTCCATTTAGTTATGATTAGGGTTGAGCGAACCCGAACTTTAGGATTTTTGGACCCCGGACCCAAACCCAAACATTTCAGTAAAAGTTTGGGTTCGGTGTTCGGATATTTTATGGCGCTTTTGAAAGGCTGCAGAGCAGCCAATCAACAAGCGTTTGACTCTGTGCCCTTAGAAGCCATCACAGCCATGCCTACTAATGGCATGGCTGTGATTGGCCAGTGCAGCAAGTGACCCAGCCTCTGTATAAGCTGGAGTCAGCTGGAGTCAGAAGTGCTTGTTAACTCAGTGATCTTCCTAGATTTAATTTTGTGGGTGCAGTGCACAATCTTTTTAGTCTGCCCTGAGCTCAGTGACACAGAAAAATAACTTTTATCCGTCTGTTAGTTAGGTGGGCGGCAGTGGCTATTCTATGCAAGCTCAGTGCACCAGCACTGCATATGTGCTTTTGTGACATTCAAATCCAAGCTTGAAATACTACAATAACAATCTGTGTTTAAAAAAGCACCCATTTTTTGCAATATCCTCCATCTAGAAATACAGCTATAATTTTCTGGGTTTAAAAAAAACACCCTTTTTGGGCAAAATACTAAATTTTACAGCCCTTGCTGCATCTGTACGTGTGAAATTCAAGCGTTATATACTGCTGTCATAGTCTGTTATTAAAAAACCAAAATTTTTTGGGCAAAATACTTAATTTGCGGCCTTGTCTGCATCTGTCAGTGTGAGATACACGCTTTAGATACTGCTGTGCTATTCTATTATTTAAAAAAAAAAAACATTTTGGGCAAAATACTTAATTTGCGCCCTTTTCTGCATCTGTCAGTGTGAAATTCAAGCGTTATATCCTGCTGTCATATTCTGTTATTTAAAAAAACACCCTTTTTGGGCAAAATACTTAAAGGGGTTGTCCCATTTCATTAATTGCTGTTAATCAGTTTCCCCAAGTGTCCTTGAATAATCTTCTAAATAACTTCTATTTCCTAACTTGCACGGTTCTCCTGAAAAATGCCTTCATCTGCGCCTCTGTTGTCTACCTGTATCCCATGGATACGGCCAGATACTTGCGGGGCTTGTATGTGCCGCGCCTGCGCACAATGTCCTACCTTCTCCCCAGCCGGCCGCTCGAGAACGCGCACGCATGGCTGTTTTACAAGCTGGGGAGGCGTGTCCTGCATGCTGGAGATAGTGCCGGGGAGAGAAACAGTCTGCCTGCCACGCTGCTGTCCTGCAGATTCTAGAGGAGGAAGGAGGGCCCTGGAAGATCACGGTGGCAGAGGTTAGTGATTGATATGCTCCCCTGGGCCCTATTAGTCCCGGGCTGCCTCCTTCTGGGCGCCGGAGCACACGGCGTCCTCGGTTGCTATGACGCCGTGCGCTCCCTCCTGCCACCGGAATACAGTGATACATCTTATAGATCATAGCAGTGTATTACTGTTTTCCGGCAGCAGGAGGGAGCGCACGGCGTCATAGCAACCGAGGACGCCGTGTGCTCCGGCGCCCAGAAGGAGTCCAGGCAGCAATCCACAGATGCCCCCACCCCATAAGTGCCCTCCACAGATGCCCCCCCACCCCATAAGTGCCCTCCACAGATGCCCCCACCCCATAAGTGCCCTCCACAGATGCCCCCACCCCATAAGTGCCCTCCACAGATGCCCCCCCACCCCATAAGTGCCCTCCACAGATGCCCCCACCCCATAACTGCCCTCCACAGATGCCCCCACCCCATAAGTGCCCTCCACAGATGCCCCCCCCATATAAGCTGGGTAATAGGTCAGTGATAATATCAGACACCGGGAAAGCTGGGTAATAAGTCTATAAGACTTATTACCCAGCTTTCCCGGTATCAGATATTATCACTGACTTATTACCCAGCTTTCCCGGTATCAGATATTATCACTGAATTATTACCCAGCTTTCCCGGTATCAGATATTATCACTGACTTATTACCCAGCTTTCCCGGTATCAGATATTATCACTGACTTATTACCCAGCTTTCCCGGTATCAGATATTATCACTGACTTATTACCCAGCTTTCCTGGTGTACAATATTATCACTGACTTATTACCCAGCTTTCCCGGTGTACAATATTATCACTGACTTATTACCCAGCTTTCCCGGTGTACAATATTATCACTGACTTATTACCCAGCTTTCCTGGTATCAGATATTATCACTGACTTATTACCCAGCTTTCCCAGTGAACAATATTATCACTGACTTATTACCCAGCTTTCCCGGTATCAGATATTATCACTGACTTATTACCCAGCTTTACCGGGAAAGCTGGGTAATAAGTCAGTGATAATATTGTACACCGGGAAAGCTGGGTAATAAGTCAGTGATAATATCTGATACCGGGAAAGCTGGGTAATAAGTTAGTGATAATATCTGAAACCGGGAAAGCTGGGTAATAAGTCAGTGATAATATTGTTCACCGGGAAAGCTGGGTAATAAGTCAGTGATAATATTGTTCACCAGGAAAGCTGGGTAATAAGTCAGTGATAATATCTGATACCGGGAAAGCTGGGTAATAAGTTAGTGATAATATCTGATACCGGGAAAGCTGGGTAATAAGTCAGTGATAATATTGTTCACCGGGAAAGCTGGGTAATAAGTCAGTGATAATATTGTACACCAGGAAAGCTGGGTAATAAGTCAGTGATAATATTGTACATCGGGAAAGCTGGGTAATAAGTCAGTGATAATATCTGATACCGGGAAAGCTGGGTAATAAGTTAGTGATAATATTGTACACCAGGAAAGCTGGGTAATAAGTCAGTGATAATATTGTTCACCGGGAAAGCTGGGTAATAAGTCAGTGATAATATTGTACACCAGGAAAGCTGAGTAATAAGTCAGTGATAATATTGTACACCGGGAAAGCTGGGTAATAAGTCAGTGATAATATCTGATACCGGGAAAGCTGGGTAATAAGTCAGTGATAATATTGTACACCAGGAAAGCTGGGTAATAAGTCAGTGATAATATTGTTCACCGGGAAAGCTGGGTAATAAGTCAGTGATAATATTGTACACCGGGAAAGCTGGGTAATAAGTCAGTGATAATATTGTACACCGGGAAAGCTGGGTAATAAGTCAGTGATAATATCTGATACCGGGAAAGCTGGGTAATAAGTCAGTGATAATATTGTACACCAGGAAAGCTGGGTAATAAGTCAGTGATAATATTGTTCACCGGGAAAGCTGGGTAATAAGTCAGTCATAATATCTGATACCGGGAAAGCTGGGTAATAAGTCAGTGATAATATTGTACACCGGGAAAGCTGGGTAATAAGTCAGTGATAATATTGTTCACCAGGAAAGCTGGGTAATAAGTCAGTGATAATATCTGATACCGGGAAAGCTGGGTAATAAGTCAGTGATAATATTGTACACCGGGAAAGCTGGGTAATAAGTCAGTGATAATATTGTACACCGGGAAAGCTGGGTAATAAGTCAGTGATAATATTGTACACCGGGAAAGCTGGGTAATAAGTCAGTGATAATATTGTACACCGGGAAAGCTGGGTAATAAGTCAGTGATAATATCTGATACTGGGAAAGCTGGGTAATAAGTCAGTGATAATATTGTACACCAGGAAAGCTGGGTAATAAGTCAGTGATAATATCTGATACCGGGAAAGCTGGGTAATAAGTTAGTGATAATATCTGATACCGGGAAAGCTGGGTAATAAGTCAGTGATAATATTGTTCACCGGGAAAGCTGGGTAATAAGTCAGTGATAATATTGTACACCAGGAAAGCTGGGTAATAAGTCAGTGATAATATTGCACACCGGGAAAGCTGGGTAATAAGTCAGTGATAATATCTGATACCGGGAAAGCTGGGTAATAAGTTAGTGATAATATTGTACACCAGGAAAGCTGGGTAATAAGTCAGTGATAATATTGTTCACCGGGAAAGCTGGGTAATAAGTCAGTGATAATATTGTACACCAGGAAAGCTGAGTAATAAGTCAGTGATAATATTGTACACCGGGAAAGCTGGGTAATAAGTCAGTCATAATATCTGATACCGGGAAAGCTGGGTAATAAGTCAGTGATAATATTGTTCACTGGGAAAGCTGGGTAATAAGTCAGTGATAATATCTGATACCGGGAAAGCTGGGTAATAAGTCAGTGATAATATTGTACACCAGGAAAGCTGGGTAATAAGTCAGTGATAATATTGTTCACCGGGAAAGCTGGGTAATAAGTCAGTGATAATATTGTACACCGGGAAAGCTGGGTAATAAGTCAGTGATAATATTGTACACCGGGAAAGCTGGGTAATAATTCAGTGATAATATCTGATACCGGGAAAGCTGGGTAATAAGTCAGTGATAATATTGTTCACCGGGAAAGCTGGGTAATAAGTCAGTCATAATATCTGATACCGGGAAAGCTGGGTAATAAGTCAGTGATAATATTGTTCACCAGGAAAGCTGGGTAATAAGTCAGTGATAATATCTGATACCGGGAAAGCTGGGTAATAAGTCAGTGATAATATTGTACACCGGGAAAGCTGGGTAATAAGTCAGTGATAATATTGTACACCGGGAAAGCTGGGTAATAAGTCAGTGATAATATTGTACACCGGGAAAGCTGGGTAATAAGTCAGTGATAATATCTGATACTGGGAAAGCTGGGTAATAAGTCAGTGATAATATTGTACACCAGGAAAGCTGGGTAATAAGTCAGTCATAATATCTGATACCGGGAAAGCTGGGTAATAAGTCAGTGATAATATTGTTCACCAGGAAAGCTGGGTAATAAGTCAGTGATAATATCTGATACCGGGAAAGCTGGGTAATAAGTCAGTGATAATATTGTACACCAGGAAAGCTGGGTAATAAGTCAGTGATAATATTGTTAACCGGGAAAGCTGGGTAATAAGTCAGTCATAATATCTGATACCAGGAAAGCTGGGTAATAAGTCAGTGATAATATTGTACACTGGGAAAGCTGGGTAATAAGTCAGTGATAATATCTGATACCGGGAAAGCTGGGTAATAAGTCAGTGATAATATTGTACACCGGGAAAGCTGGGTAATAAGTCAGTGATAATATCTGATACCGGGAAAGCTGGGTAATAAGTCAGTGATAATATCAGACATCGGGAAAGCTGGGTAATAAGTCCGTGAATATATCTATCTATATCTAGCACAGATCATATGGCTACTAGCTAACATGCATTTGGGCTGTAGTGATTTATTGTTTTTGCTGCACAGAATGGGTTTGTAACACAGGTTTTATGAGTAAAAGTGTATTAGAATGCAGGACAGCCACAAGTTACTCCATTAGTTCACTAGCATTGGTCAGTAGTCACTGAGTGATTCCCCAGCAGGGGGATGGGCTTTACATACTCTGCAGGCTCCATGTGGATGACTCATCCACATGAACAACTGAGCTCTGAGGGTGAGTCATGAGGAGGCGTGGCCTTCACTCAACTGCCTGAGAACCAGGAAGTTATCAGGACATTTACTGCTGGTAAGATTGAAACAGCAAAGTGGGACAACCCCTTTAATCTGCGGCCTTGTCTGCATCTATCAGTGTGAGATACACTGGACACTGCTGTGCTATTCTGCTATTTAAAAAAAATATATATATATTTTGGGCAAAAAACTAAATTTTGCAGCTTTTGCTGAATCTGCCATTGTGAGATACACCCTTTAGATACTGTTGTTCTATTCTGCTATAAAAAAAACACCCATTTTGGGCAAGATCTTAAATTTGAGAAATATGAGGAGAGCGTCAAATAAGGGACGTGGTCCAGGTCGTAGTGCTGTTGGTGGAGCTCCTCCTGCAGGTAGAGGACGTGGTCGATCTGTGCCAGCTACACGCACAAGTGAAACACCTTCCTCAGGTGCGAGTAGGTGACAGAACCTTCAGCTGTATTTGGTCGGGCCTAATGTGGCTTTACAAATTGTGAGGCCAAAACAAGTACAGGCGATAGTAGATTGGGTTGCTGACAGTGCCTCCAGTTCCTTTACATTGTCTCTCACCCAGTCTCCTGCTGAAAGATCAGAGTTGACACCTACAGCCGATGTCCATCAGTCTTTCACCTCACCCCCTTGTAAATCAGCCAAGCAGTCTGAGCCCCAAGTCATGCAGCAGATGACTCTGCTAGCAGGGTTTCCCAGGGCCATCCACCTAGCCCTGCCCCAGAAGTGGAAGATATTGAGTGCACCGATGCAGTGGCGTTGCTAGGGCTGGTGTCAACCGGTGCGGTAGAAAATTGTGTCACCCCCCCCCCCTCCCCCCCGAAGCAATAATTTTTTAGCCATATATGGGGGCTTGGTGGTACTACTGGCATAGGGGGCATCCGTTAGCTTATCAGACCACCCCTAGCAGTCAGAGCCTGGTCTCGGAAGGGACACTTCCAGATTATTTTGTGTCCGCCGCCACAAAACAATGGTGCTTATAGAACAAACTACACAGTGTAGCGGTATACTGTATATTGTGTGGCACAGTGTAGGCTATATGTGTATAACAAACATATTTCACATTAAAACTTACAATTACTTGGCTTGGCCCTTGGGGATCTCGGACACCACTTGAACACTTTGGCCGGGGGCTCGGCGGAGCTGATGTTGTGTTTTATCCTAATGAGAATGATTTCATAATAAGGATTTGGAGAAGGGGCAGAGGGATAGCAGAGCAGGGAGAGGATGGTGCTGCTACTAGGGGGTCATACCATGTGGGAGTAATAAAGCCCACCATAATGCCCCCCCTAGTAGAAATAATTCTCCTTTTAATGTGACAGTGCAAAAAATACCCCCTTGTAATGCCCCCAGTTGAGCTAGCATCCCCATAGTGCCCCTATAATGTCCCAGTATAAAATACCCCTATATAGTGCCCCCAGTAAATTCCCCTATAGTGCTCCTCTCCCCCCTTTCTGCTAGTGCCCCCCATAATGTACCAGTATAAAATGCCCCATATATAGTGCCCCAGTAGATGCCCTCAGTGTCTGGCCTCTGATAGGCTGCCGGCCTAGTGTCCCCCATAATGCCCCCCAATAATGTGCCAGTAAGTGTCCCCATAGATGCCCCCCATCATGTGCTAGTATCAAGTGCCTCTCTCCTCCCCCCAACATGTCCCAGTATCATAGTGCCATCTCCCCCCAATGTGCCAGTATCAAGTGCCTCTCTCACTCCACCCCCCATGTGCCAGTATCATAGTGCTATGTCCCCCCCACATGTCCCAGTATCATAGTGCCATCTCCCCCCAATGTGCCAATATCAAGTGCCTCTCTCCTTCCCACCCCCCATGTGCCAGTATCATAGTGCTATCTCCCCCCATGTCCCAGTATCATAATGCCATTCCCTTCCCCCCCAAAAAAAGTGCCAGTATCAAGTGCCTCTCCCCCCATGTGCTAGTATCATAGTGCCAACCCCTCCATGTGTCAGTATCATGTGCCAACCCCCCTTTCCCCATGTGCCTCCCGCTCCCCCCATGTGCCTCCCGCTCCCTCCTTACTGCTCCATGTGGCAGTAACAGTCGGGTATTAAAAACAAAACAACGTCCCACCCTGTATGTCAGTGCTTGTGTATTCTAATTTAGCTTGTATTTCAGAAAAGTTTCTTCTAGGATTCGAACCCACGACCTTCTGTATCAGAGGTAAAGCACTTACCCACACAGCCATAAGAGCTGCATAACCACTGACTGAAAAAATATGAGACTTCTACTGTTCTAGCTGGCTAAGTGTACATCTATGCACATGATACCTGCCCCAACACACCCAGCACTGCTTTATCTCTATATGACAGCTGTCCCAGCACACTCAGCTCTGCTATATCTCTATATATGATAGCTGCCCCAGCACACCCAGCTCTGCTACATCTATACACATGACAGCTGCCCCTGCACACTCAGCTCTGCTATATCTATATATCTCTAAGTATTGCTATACAGTAGATAGATATATAGAGATATAACAGAGCTGTGTGTGCTGGGGCAGCTGTCATGTGTATAGATGTAGCAGAGCTGAATGTGCTTGGGCAGCTGTCATGTGTATAGATGTAGCAGAGCTGGATGTGCTTGGGCAGCTGTCATGTGTATAGATGTAGCAGAGCTTGGTTTGCTGGGGCAGCTGTCATATATAGAGATATAGTAGGGCTGAGTGTGCTGGTGCAGCTGTCATGTATATTAGATGTAGCAGAGCTGGGTGTGCTGGGGCAACTATCATATATATAGAGATATAGCAGAGCTGAGTGTGCTGGGACAGCTGTCATATAGAGATATGCTGTCATTTGAAGGAAGAGGGGGTGGTCGCACAGAGCCACCAGCACAGCAGAAGAGGGAGGCTTCAAAAGCAGAGCGGACGTCCCGCAGACAGTACGCCTCCTACTGCCCACCGCAGCAAAGGACCGAGCACACCAAAGGCAGCTCCAAGGAGTTCCCTGGCGTGGCAGTCCTTCAGACAATGTGCTGACAACAAGACACAAGTGGTTTGCTTATAGCTTTTCAAGATGGCAGCGCGCATGGATGCAGCAGCCTGGAGCTCTCCATTTAGATGCCAATTTCTTATTTTTTACATAGTTATTACCTTAATTTTAAGCACAGCGAGCAACTGTATTCAGTTTGCTACAGCACACACAGCGTATAGTGTGCAAGAGCTACTGGACATCAGAATGAAAGGTCCTGTTCCACCACCACCCCCTAATATCCCGGATGAGATTCTAAGGACATCGGTGCCCGACTGGATGATTATACCGTCGAAGCGACAGCACAGGAGGAGACGGGAAAGAAAGCAGAAGAGGGGCAAGAGGGGCGGCATCAATACTCGATTAAAGAACCCCTCAAACAAGCAAGCACTACCCAGCCTGTTCGTTGCAAATACCCAGTCTATAGTGAACAAGATCGATGAGCTGAGACTGAGGATCTCATCTGATAGGATGAACACTTGTGCCTCATTTTTCACCGAAACCTGGCTAAATACTAACATCCCAGACGAGGCTATTGAACTTGCGGTTTGGACTGCCTACCGAATGGATCGAACCGCTGAGTCCGGTAAGAATAAGGGAGGTGGAGTGTGTATTTATGTACATAGTGCTTGGTGTACCTCCACAGTCATTGCTGAACAATATTGCTCTGCTGATTTAGAACTTATGACACTTAAATGCAGACCGTTCTACTTACCGAGGGAATTCACAGTCGTGTATCTCACCGTAGTTTATATTCCTCCACAAGCTAATGTTAAGCTGGCACTGTCCAAATTGCATTATATTACGAACAGTCTGCAAAATATCCATCCAGATGGAGTGTTCATCTTAGCGGGTGATTTTAACCAAGCCAATCTCAAAACTGTGCTCCCCAAATTCTACCAGTTTGTTAAATTCCCAACTGGGGGGGAAATACATTGGACTGTGTTTATTGCAACATAGCAAATGCTTATACAGCATCACCTGCCCCCCATCTTGGCAGGTCGGATCACATTTCTTTGTTTTTAGCTCCAGCATACAAACCTCTTATCACCAGGATTAAGCCTACTTTGCATACAATCAGAGTTTGGCCTGAAGGAGCCACAATGAGACTACAGGATTGTTTTGAGGACACAGATTGAGATTTGTTTAAACAGGCAGCTACAAAGGAAAATCACACAGACTTAAACATATATGCCTCCTCTGTACTATCCTATATTAAATTTTGCATAGACAATGTCACTGATACCAAAATCATTCGGACCTTCCCAAATAGGAAACCATGGATAAACAGAAATGTCCAAAAACTTTTGAAGGCACGTGACATTGCTTTCCGAAAGGGAGACCCAGAGGAGTACAAAACAGCCAGGTCCAATCTGAAGAGGGGCATTAAGGAGGCAAAGCACTGCTACAAAACTAAAATACAACATCATTTTACAAGCTCTGATTCCCGACGCATGTGGCAGGGTATCAAGTCCATTACGAATTATAAGAGCAACACCTGTTCTATCAACACTGGAAATTCTTTCTCTCCTGATGACCTAAATCATTTTTTTGCATGATTTGACAAAGACAATGAGCTGCCTATCATCAAATTTGCCCAGCAAGAGGCTCCATCATGTTCCCTGATGCTGAGAGCACAAGGTAGAATGGACCTTAAACCACATTAATCCCCACAAAGCAGCTGGCCCTGATGAAGTTCCTGGAAAAGTCCTAAAAAACTGTGCTAAACAGCTAAAAACAGTGTTTACAAGTATGTTTAACAGCTCACTAGAGCAGGCCATTGTCCCCACTTGCCTGAAGTCCTCCACAATTGTCCCAATTCCAAAACAGGCCGGGGTGAAGACCTTAAGTGATTATCGCCCGGTGGCTCTCACTCCTATTGCTATGAAGTGCTTTGAACAACTTGTCCTCAGGCACATGAAGAGCAAGATCTGCACCTCCATGGACCAATACCAGTTTGCTTCCAGAGCACATAGGTCAACTGAGGATGCTGTCTCACTTACCCTTCACACTGCGCTGTCACACCTGGAGCAGAGAGACAGCTATGTGTGGATGCTGTTCATTTATTACAGCCTTTAACACCATCCCTCCCAACAAGTTGGCAACGAAAATGAACAACTTGGGTCTCAGCTCACACCTGTGCAACTGGATACTGGATTTTCTTACAAAAAGACCACAAATCGTATGCATGGGCAAGCACTTTTCTTCATCCTTAACACTAAACACTGGGGTACCGCAAGGCTGTGTGTTGAGCCCTCTTCTTTATTCCCTCTTCACAAATGACTGTAAACCTATTCACAATACCAATACCATTATAAAATTTGCAGATGACACGACCGTGATAGGCCTAATCTCCAACAATGATGAAACAGCCTATAGAAAAGAGGTTGAAAACCTAGAGAGATGGAGTAAGAACAACAACCTCATACTCAATACCAAGAAAACAAAGGAGCTAATTCTGGATTTTAGGAAGAAGAAACAAAATGGACACCATCCCATTAGCATTAATGGCGGAAACGTGGAGATAGTTCAAAGTTTCAGATTCTTGGGAGTTCATATTAGTCAGGACCTGTCATGGATAAAAAAAACACAACAGAAATTACCAAAAAAGGCCTTCAGAGGCTTTATTTTCTGAGGACAGCTGCTAGTCAATTTTTACAGGTGCACCATAGAATCTGTTATCACATACTGCATTACAGTGTGGTACTCCGGCTGCTCTTCTGAGGACAAGAAGACCCTCAAGCGCATCATCAGACTGGCTGGCAGAATTACTGGTATTCAGTTACCATCACTGGATGACATCTTCACTGCTCGCTGCAGCAACAGGGCAAAAATTATCTGTGGGGATCCAACTCACTCCGGCCACAGCCTTTTCATTCCCCTACCCTCTGGGAGGCGTCTTAGAGCCCTACATGCCCGCACCACTAGGCTGAATAACAGCTTTTACCCCAAAGCAATCAGTCTCCTAAATGCTCAGAGATTATTGCCCCTTCCTAGGATAGAAACTACAACAGACTGAAAGTGACTGCTGCATTCATGAACCCATGATGACCTCTTGTCTGCAGTGGTGTCTGAATCAGTGTGTATATATACTCATAAGCACTTCCTACTTTGCTCTTGCTATATATATGCTGTGAACTGTGAATAGTAATGCCTTCTAGTGCAATGTTTTATTTTTTTCTAGTGTAATGCTTTAGTTTAAATGTCAGTTCTTGTTCCTCTGTCCATGGCATCTAGGATTGCTCCAAACAACATTTCATTGTATTGTACATTGTATTACATTGTATTGTACAGTGACAATAAAGGCATCTTATCTTATCTTATTTTGCACACTGTGCAATCAGAGCCCGAAGCCTGAAGCTCATTCTCAACCTGAGCACCAGGCATCTAAGTGCAAAGCACGACCTGCAGTGAAGTGGACACTTCCTATTCTGCTGCAGGTTCGGCCTCTTCATCCACCTCTGGAGTGACAGTGCCACCTGCCACCCCACAAACAGAGGATCTGCCAGCAACACCACCACCTAAGTCACCAAGCATTTCCACAATGTCCCACAGAAACGTTCAGCTCTGCATCTCCCAAATACTGGAGAGGAAGAGGAAGTACGGAGGGTACCCACCCGCGATCCCTGGCCCTGAATGCCAGCATTTCAAAATTACTGTCCTTTGAAATGCTGTCATTCCGTCTGGTGGAGACAAAGAGTTTTAAAAGCCTTATGGCGGTGGCTGTCCCATAGTACGTTATGCCCAGCAGCCACTACTTTTCCAGGCGTGCCATACCTTCCCTGCACAGCCAAGTTGGGGACAAAATTAGGTGTGCACTGCACAACACCATCTGTGGCAAGGTCCACCTAACTAAGGATACGTGGACCAGTAAGAACGGTCAGGGACGTTATATCTCCATAACAGCATACTGGGTAAATGAAGGTCTGAGGCGGATAGCAGTTTGGCGCATGTCCTTCCACCACCGAGGATTACAGGGCGCTTCAGTTTGCCTCCTGTTGCTTCCTCATCCTCTATCGGCTCCTCATTCGATCACCACCAACTTCAGCACAGCCAGGGGTAAACGACAGCAGGAAGTTTTAAAACTTATCTGTTTGGGGGGACAAACCCCACACAGCGCAGGAGCTGTGGACGGGCCTTGAACAACAGACCGATAAGTGGTTGGTGCCAGTGAGCCTCAAGCCTGGCCTGATGGTGTGCGATAATGGGCGAAATCTCGTAGAAGCTCTGGGACTAGCCGGTTTGACGTACATCTCTTGCCTGGCGCTAGTGCTGAATTTGGTGGTACAGAAGTTCCTTAAAAATTACCCTGATATGTCAGAGCTGTCTGTGCTCGCTTATGGCGTTCTCACCCTGCTGCTGCTCGCCTGTCAGTGCTGCAGCATAACTTCAGCCTTCCCGCTCACCGCCTCATATGTGAAGTGCCCACAAGATGGAACTCCACCTTGCACATGCTGGCCAGACTGTGCGAGCAGCAGCAGGCGATAGTGGAGTTTCAGCTGCAGCACGCACGGGTGAGTCGCTCTGCTGAACAGCACCACTTCACCACCAATGACTGGGCTTCCATGCGAGACCTGTGTTCCTTGTTGCGCTGTTTCGAGTACTCCACTAACATGGCCAGTGCTGATAACACCGTTCTTAGCGTTACTATACCACTTTTATGCCTTCTTGAAAAAACACTGCTGGTGATGGTGGAAGAGGATGTGGCACAGGAGGAGGAGGAGAAAGCGGGATCATTCCATAGGGTTTCCGGCCAGTCATTCAAAAGTGGCTCCGAGGGTGGGTTCCTGCACCCACAAATGCTAGGTGCACAATTGTCCAGCCAGTACACAAGGGTTCTGGAGGATGACAAGGTGATGGAGGAGGAGGAACCGTGTTCACAGCAGGGTGGCACCCAAGCCAGCTCATGGCCATCACTAGTGCGTGGCTGGGGGGATACAGAGGACACAGACGATACACCTCCCACAGAGGACAGCTTGTCATTGCCTCTGGGCAGCCTGGCACACATGAGCGATTACATGCTGCAGTGTCTCCGAAACGACCACCGAGTTGCCCACATTCTAACTTGTGCTGATTACTGGGTGGCCACCCTGCTGATCCCCGTAACAAGGGCAACGTACTCTCCTTAATTCCATCACTGGAGCGTGATTGGAAGATGTGCGAGTACAAGTGCACACTGGTAGACGCGCTGCTGGTGGCATTCCCACCTGACAGCGGGGGCATAGTGGAAGCACAAGGCGAAGGCAGAGGAGGAGGAAGAGGTCGCCAACGCAGCTGGGGCACCACCATCACCTCATAAGGCAGGGTTAGCATGGCCGAAATGTGGAAAAGCTTTGTCAGCACGACACAAAAACCAGCACCACCAGCTGATATGGAACGTCTTAGCAGGAGGCAGCATTTCACCAACATGGTGGAGCAGTATGTGTGCACATGCCTACACGTACTGAATGATGGGTCTGCCCGCTTCAACTTCGGGGTCTCCAAATTGGGCACATGACCTGAGCTTCCTCTTTACCCCTTGGAGGTGCTGGCCAGCCCTGCAGCCAGTGTATTGTCTGAACGTGTGTTTAACATGGCAGGGGGCGTTAACACAGACAAGCGCAGCCCCCAAAAACCAGTGTTGACTACCTCGTCCTCCTCCACCACCGCTTCCACCTACACCGCTACGTCCACCGCCTCCTCAAACTCCTACTCCATATGGACCTCCACCTCATAAATCAAGTAGATTTTTTTTTATTTGTACATATTTTATTCTATGTAATTTCACTAATTTGTCTATTACATTTTCTGGTGAAATTCACCAATTTTTGGGTGTGATATACCCCTGCTCTACCTAGTAGACAGAAACATAGAGTGTGTCGCCAGATAAGAACCATTTGGCCCATCTAGTCTGCCCAATATACTAAATACTATGGATAGCCCCAGGCCCTATCTTATATGAAGGATGGCCTTATGCCTATCCCATGCATGCTTAAACTCCTTCACTGTATTTGCAGCTACCACTTCTACAGGAAGGCTTTTCCATGCATCCACTACTCTCTCAGTAAAGTAATACTTCCTGATATTACTTTTAAACCTTTGCCCTCTAATTTAAAATTATTTCCTCTTGTAGCAGTTTTTCTTCTTTTAAATATTCTCTCCTCTTTTACCTTGTTGATTCCCTTTATGTATCATATCCCCTCTCTCTCGTCTTTCTTCTAAGCTATACATGTTAAGGTCCTTTAATCTTTCCTTGTAAGTTTTATCCTGCAATCCATGTACCAGTTTAGTAGCTCTTCTCTGAACTCTCTCCAAAGTATCAATATCCTTCTGGAGATATGGTCTCCAGTACTGAGCACAATACTCCAAATGAGGTCTCACTAGTGCTCTGTAGAGTGGCATGAGCACCTCCCTCTTTCTACTGGTAATTCCTCCCCCTATACACCTAAGCATTCTGCTAGCATTTCCTGCTGCTCTATGACATTGTCTGCCTACCTTTAAGTCTTCTGAAATAATGATCACTAAATACCTTTCCTCAGATACTGAGGTTAGGACTGTATCACTGATTTTATATTCTGCTCTTGGGTTTTTACATCCCAGGTGCATTATCTTGCACTTATCAACATTAAATTTTAGTTGCCAGATTTTTGACCATTCCTCGAGTTTTCCTAAGTCCTTTTCCATTTGGTGTATCCCTCCAGGAACATCAATCCTGTTACAAATCTTTGTGTCATCAGCAAAAAGACAAACCTTACCATCAAGGCCTTCTGCAATTTCGCTGATAAAGATATTAAGCAATATGGGTCCCAGAACAGATCCCTGAGGTACCCCACTGGTAACAAGAACCTGGTCTGAATATACTCCATTGACTACAACCCTCTGTTGCCTGTCCCTCAGCCACTAACTAATCCATTCAACAGGTAACATTTCACTAATTTGTCTGTTACACATTCGGGTGAAATTCACCAATTTTCGGGTGTGATATACCCCTGCTGTACCTAGTAGACAGGTAAAAAAAATCATTAATTTGTCTGTTACATATTCGGGTGAAATTCACCAATTTGTGGGTGTGATATACTCTTGCTCTAACTAGTAGACAGGAAACATTTCTCTAATTTGTCTGTTACATATTCGGGTGAAATTCACCAATTTGTGGGTGTGATATACTCTTGCTCTACCTAGTAGACAGGAAACATTTCACTAATTTGTATGTTACATATTCGGGTGAAATTCACCAATTTTTGGGTGTGATATACCTGCTGTACCTAGTAGACAGGTAAACAAATTTCACAAATTTGCTTGTTACATTCTCGGGTGAAATTCACCAAGTTTAGGCTGTGATATACCCCTGCTCTACCTAGTAGACAGGTTAATAAATGTAACTATTTTTTCTGTTACATTCTTGGGTGACATTTTACTATTTTTGCCTTGAATAAACCCCTGGTCTGCATAAGTGTCAGGGACCGAAATTTTTTAAAATCATCTATTCCATTGGTGGGTGACATTAACCCATTTCTGGCAATAAAAACCCCCTGCTCTGCATACGTGACAGGAAATAAAATTAGTAAAATTTGTCTTTAATTGTCCCTTTTATTCGATCCTTCCGTTTTAATACCTTGTCCCACATTTTAGCTCGATCACATTGCAGCCATTGACCTCCCTTGGATGTGGTATCCCTTTCTCACGCTCCCACTCTGGCGTGGACAGCTGATTCGTAATTAACCATGATCAACATGGTAGGCTCAGAAAAGAACATCGAAAGTTGATAGAGAAGATATCCAAATGGATCGTGGACGTCACAGGGACGTGCGATCAGGTAGAAGTTATCTATAGTCAACAAAGCTTCAGCAGGGCCTCTCCTGTCTAACATTTCCAAATCCTAAATACCCCAGTGACATTCCCTATAATTTTTTATTAATCATTCCAATAACAGGGCATCTTAAGAGTCCTTTATTGTTATTTATCGTCACAACCTCCCCGAGTCGGGAGTGGGTAATTCCTGCGCGCCCCCTCCTTTCCTTCAAGTCTTTCATTTTAATAGCTTCTCCCACATTTCCACTTGATCACAATTAAATTTCATCCATTGATCTCCCTTGGATGTGCTATCCCTTTCTCACGCTCCCTCTCCGGCATGGAACCCTGATTCGGCGATAACCGTGATCAACATGGTAGGCGCAGAAAAGAACATTGAAAGTTGATAGAGCAGATATCCAATTGGATCCTGAACATCACGGGGACGTGCAACACGGTTGGGCAGTATGTGTGCACACGCCTACACAAAGTGACTGATGGGTCTGCCCCTTGCTGCTTCTGGGTCTCCAAATTGGGCACATGGCCTGAGCTTGCCCTTTACTCCTTGGAGATGCTGGCCTGCCCTGCAGCCAGTGTATTGTCTGAACGTGTGTTTAGCACGACTGGAGGGGGTTATCACAGGTTATATTTCCCAATGTTTTGGGGTGTACCCTAATTAAAAAAATAAAAAATAAATTTAAAACCAAAAAGCAGTGTAGGCTACCTCTTCCACTGCCGCTTCCACCTACACCGCCACATCCACTGCCTCCTCAACCTTCTACTCCATATGGACCTTGTCCTCCTAGATCAAGATTATTATTTTTAATTTTTACATATTTTATTTCCCATTTCCCTATCCATATTTGTTTGCAAAGCACTTGCCATGCTCTTAACCACATTTTGATGTCATTTGCAGCCCTTCTAGCCCTTTCCATTACAATTTTAGAGCCAATTTAGTGCTCAAAAGTTTTGGTCCCTATTGACTTCAGGGTCAAGTTTGGGTCCCGAACTCGAACTTTTTTGTGAAGTTCGGTCGAACCCGAACATCCAGGTGGCCGCTCAACTCAAGTTATGATAGATTTGATGGTGCTCCTGGGGATCATCAAAGATTTTGATATTTTTTTTATGACCTAACCCTGACTTGTATTCTCAACAACATTTCCCCTTACTTGTTTGGAGAGTTCCTTGGTCTTCATGACAGTGTTTGGTTAGTAATGCCTCTTGCTTAGGTGTTTCAGCCTCTGGGGCCTTTCAAAAAAGGTGTGTATATGTAATGACAGATCATGTGACACTTACAATGCACACAGGTGGACATCATTTCACTAATTATGTGACTTTTGAAGGTATTTGGTTGCACCAGAGCATTTTATGGGCTTGAATATGGGGGTGAATACATACGCACATGACAATTTTCAGTTTTCTATTTCTAAACAATCGTTTTATTTATATATTTTTCTCATTTCACTTCACCAACTTAGACTATTGTGTTCTGATCCATCACATAAAATTCAGATTAACAAAACATTGAACTTAAGGCTGTAAATGTAACAAAATACCAAAAAAGTCAAGGGGGGTGAATACTTTTGCAAGGCACTGTAGAAATGCTTGTTCACGATAATTGACCCGTATAATCAAGCAGCCAATTAACAAACTCTTGATTGTAGGCTGAGGGGTTTCTTTCATCAAGATAAAAGATGTCCGATTATCAGCAGCACATCTCCCTGTGTAATCAGGAATGTGCTACCAATAATCAAAAGAAATGAAGGGAGGAAGAACTGTGATAGCAATCTTTCCTACCACATTTAGTTTGCTTTGGCCTGTGTAATCAGGCCGGTGTATATAAGCCCTGAAGGATTTGTAACCCTACATTCACATCTATGTTGTGAAATCAGCCTGCCAGAACAGCCTGCCTGAGATCACTGTATCTAGCTTTGCTGGATAATGCCGCAAACTGCTTGATCCCCATTGACTATAATGGGATCTGACCGATATACCGCTGCCTTCCGGCATAATGCCGACTTTCAGCTAGACAAAAAGTCGTGTATGCTGGATGTATCGTCCATCTGAAAGCTGACATTTATGCTGGAATGTGGCCAGGTCCCTAACAGATCCTATTGTAGTAAATGGGGAGCCAACAGTTCACGGCATTATCTGGCTATGCCGGATACAGTGAAATTCAGCAGACTGTGTCTCTGACGGAAATGTAGCCCCTTTAACTAATGTTAACCTCCTCAGGACCGCCGCACGCAGGATTGCATCTTTGCGGCGGCCCTGTTATTCCTCCTGGATGCGCCAGCGCGTCATCTCGCGAGACACGAGATTTCCTGTGGATCCTCAAAACACATACGGACGTTTGAATGGAGCCTTACAGGGGGGTGATCACCCCATATAGACTCCCTGATCACCCCCCTGTCATTGATCACCCCCCTATAAGGCTCCATTCAGAGGTCCGTATGTGTTTTGCGGATCCACGGATCCATTAATCGGATCCGCAAAACACATACTGACTTTTCAATGGAGCCTTACAGGGGGGGTGATCAATGACAGGGGGGTGATCACCCCATATAGACTCCCTGATCACCCCCCTGTCATTGATCACCCCTCTGTCATTGATCACCCCCCTGTAAGGCTCCATTCAGACGTCCGTATGTGTTTTACGGATCCACGGATCCATGGATCGGATCCGCAAAACACATACGGACGTCTGAATGGGGCCTTACAGGGGGGTGATCAATGACAGGGGGGTGATCAGGGAGTCTATATGGGATGATCACCCCCCTGTCATTGATCACCCCCCTGTAAGGCTCCATTCAGACGTCCGTATGTGTTTTACAGATCCGTGGATCCGCAAAACACGGACACCACGGATCCGCAAAACACATACGGATGTCTGAATGGAGCCTTACAGGGGGGTGATCAATGACAGGGGAGTGATCACCCCATATAGACTCCCTGATCACCCCCTGCCATTGATCACCCCCCTGTAAGGCTCTAGTCAGACATTTTTTTGGCACAAGTTAGCGGAAATGTTTTTTTTTTTTTCTTACAAAGTCTCATATTCCACTAACTTGTGACAAAAAATAAAATCTCACATGAACTCACCATACCCCTCACGGAATCCAAATGCGTAATTTTTTTTTGACATTTATATTCCAGACTTCTTCTCACGCTTTAGGGCCCCTAAAATGCCAGGGCAGTATAAATACCCCACATGTGACCCCATTTCGGAAAGAAGACACCCCAAGGTGTTCGCTGAGGGGCATATTGAGTCCATGAAAGATTGAACTTTTTGTCCCAAGTTAGTAGAAAAAGAGACTTTGTGAGAAGAAAAAAATCAATTTCCGCTAACTTGTGCCAAACAAAATTAATCTTCTATGAACTCGCCATGCCCCTCATTGAATACCTTGGGGTGTCTTCTTTCCAAAATGGGGTCACATGTAGGGTATTTATACTGCCCTGGCATTTTAGGGGCCCTAAATCGTGAGAAGAAGTCTGGGATCAAATGTCTAAAAATGCCCTCCTAAAAGGAATTTGGTCCCCTTTGCGCATCTAGGCTGCAAAAAAGTGTCACACATGTGGTATCGTCATACTCAGGAGAAGTTGGGCAATGTGTTTTGGGGTGTCTTTTATACATATATCCATGCTGGGTGAGAGAAATATCTCTCTATAATGACAACTTTGTATAAAAAAATTGGAAAATTGCCCTACTTCTCCTGAGTACGGCGATATCACATGTGTGACACTTTTTTTGCAGCCTAGGTGGGCAAAGGGACCCACATTCTAAAGAGCACCTTTAGGATTTCACAGGGCATTTTTAACACATTTGGATTTCAAACTACTTCTCACGCATTAGGGCCCCTAAAATGCCAGGGCAGTATAACTACCCCACAAGTGACCTCATTTTGGAAAGAAGACACCCCAAGGTATTCCGTGAGGGGCATGGCGAGTTCCTAGAATTTTTTATTTTTTGTCACAAGTTAGCGGAAAATGATGATTTTTTTTAGTTTATTTTTTCTTACAAAGTCTCATATTCCACTAACTTGTGACAAAAAATAAAAACTTCCATGAACTCACTATGCCCATCATGAAATACCTTGGGGTGTCTTCTTTCCAAAATGGGGTCACTTGTGGGATAGTTATACTGCCCTGGCATTTTAGGGGCCCTAATGCGTGAGATGTAGTTTGAAATCAAAATGTTTAAAAAATGCCCTGTGAAATCCTAAAGGTGCTCTTTGGAATGTGGGCCCCTTTGCCCACCTAGGCTGCAAAAAAGTGTCATACATGTGGTATCGCCGTACTCAGGAGAAGTTGGGCAATGTGTTTTCGGGGTGTCTTTTTACATATACCGAGACACTCTTACACGGTTTAGATACTTTTGATTAAAGCACGCATTTGACTCAACAGAGAACAAAGAGTATTTAGTCACTGAACAGTCAGAATTTGTAGAATTCTGCTATCACAGTAATTGGACGAAAATATCAATTTCACAGATATATAAAAAAATTAAAAGGGGGTTAGGGGGAGTGACTACGTTTAACAGTGAAAGAAAATGGGCACTAAAAGTGGAGTCTAATACTCTAGACTGGAGATGCATTTATAAAAGTATAAAAAGTAGCACATTAGCGAGTAATTTCCGGCTGATACAGTTTTTCATTCTCCACCGAACCTATATCACCCCCTGGGTGTTGAGTAGGATGTATAAAACAAAGGACTCTAGATGCTGGAAGTGTAGAGCGAACAAGGTGGATTTTATCCACTTGATCTGGTATTGTCCCCCTATTCAGGTTTATTGGACTCAGGTATTTCAGGAGCTAACCAGATCAACTGGGTGCACTATGCCATTGGAGATCTCTATAGCGGTGCTTGGACATATTAGGAAAATAGGCCTTGACAGAAAAAATTAAAGGAAATGGGCAAAAGGACTGATGCTGGCGCGGGTAGTAGTGGCTAGGAAGTGGGGAGGGGGGGGGGGGGCGGACGTGCCACCAAGCATCGAAGAGTGGAAGAACCTATGTGATAGGGTGCAGAGATATGAATATGCCTGTAAGATAAAATGAACAGGGAACGTAAATGGACAGGAGGAAAGACGGGAGATAACGAGCAGGAAGTGTTTAAAATGTAGAACCAATAAATAAATGAATGAGGGAGGATTGAAATCCCCGATATGGGATCATGAAATAAATTTTTTCCTGTAGAAACCACCAAGACAACCAAGGAGAGGTGGGGAAGGGAGGGGGGGTTTATAATTTGTATTTATATATGTATGACATGAGAAAAGAAATAGGATAAGGAAAGATTCCTGATAATGATAAGTATGTAACAAATGTTTGTGTATATTTTTGAATTATCATGGCGTATGTTTTCTGCTCCCTATTTGTTCTATTGTTTTTTCGAATTTTTATATGCTGAAAAGGAAAAAAAAAAATAAGAGAACGGCTACAAGTCATGGTGGAATCTCTTGACAGATTATAAATAGGCCAGGAATGTGCCCTGCTAGATCTGATATCTCCAACAGGTTCTGCTTCGAGAGGTCTGGAGTGGACGTGCTGATGATGAATGTGTTTACTGGACTGCAGCATATTGTGTATGGAGTGCCAAATAAAAGTGTGAACCTGACTAGAATTGTTATTTGTGTGACATTTAAAGGAGTATTCCAGTAATTTGACGTTATCCATTATCCACAGGAAAGGGGAAAATTATTAGGTGAAAGGTCTGTACCCCACAGGGCCCCCCCAAAATGAACAGACCAGCAGATTGAACATATGCTAAGCTGCTCCATTCATCTCTATGGGACCTGCCATGAATAGTCATGCACTTCACTTGGTTATCGCCAAGAGTCAAATAGAGATGAATGGAGTGGCAGTGCGCATGAGCGACGTACTGCTCAATTAATTTTGGTAATTCAAATTGCTGGAATACTCCTTTAAGCTTAAAGGGATTGTTAGAAACAGGATAGAAGACAGGTGTCTGAAAGGTGGGCGCTCCAACTGCTGGGAGCACCTTTGATCAAGCAAAATAGGGGCCAATGCCCCGTAAGAATGGAACAGCAGGTTGCACATTTTTGCTGCCACTCTATTAATTCTCTATGGAACTGCCTGTGG
Organism: Bufo gargarizans; assembly: GCF_014858855.1. Lineage (NCBI taxonomy): Eukaryota > Metazoa > Chordata > Amphibia > Anura > Bufonidae > Bufo > Bufo gargarizans. Next base: position 109,719,423 of record NC_058086.1, read on the forward strand.
ATAGGCGATGAAGCTAGGTAATATGTTTCTAACTTGGCACAAACCCTTTAAGTGACCAAGCTTCAAACACAAGCTATTACACCAAGTTTACATATATCTGTACTAATGATTTGTAACTAATCAGGTTAGTTACTAATTTCACAAAAATGTGTCCACCAAATGTACTTAAACCTTTTCAGGTTCGCTTTGGACAGATCCAGGAAAAAAGGTGCGCAGAGCCATTTTACTGGATGTGTTGGTGGAAAAAACCTCAAGGTATGAAGATGAATGCTCATATGACCCTCAGAGTAATTGGGGGAGAGGACTTGCTCTGATTGGCTCACAGGCTGACAGCTTGGATCAGCCAATCAGTGGCGCAGCAGGCAGGGAGGTGTCTGTGCTCAACGAGCAGAGTGTCATTCTGTGTTGAGCTGTTAAAGAGGGTGGATGGGTATATGTAGTGTTTGCCAGAAAATGAAAATTGTGTAGAATATTAGCAACTTTGATCTGGAAAAGCTTTGAAGACTTGGGGGCTGAGGCACAGTGCTTAAAGAAGACCTTTCATCAGAATTAAACTTCTAAAGTAACTATACAGGCATGTAGAGCGGCGCCCAGGGACCCCCCTGCACTTACTGTTATACCTGGGCGCCGTTCCGTTCTCCGGTAATTGCCTCCGGTATCTTTACAGTTAGGCTCCACCCAGGGGAACCTGCCGGCGCCTCCTTCTCCCATGCTGCAGCGCTGGCCAATCGCAGAGCTCAGCTCTCTCTCAGGCTATGAGCTGAGCGCTGTGATTGGCCAGCGCTGCAGCATGGGAGAATGAGCCGACGGGGCTCCCCACGACCGAGCTGGCCCTTCTAATCAGTTTGTTAAGTCTCTTTCTCTCCCTGGTTGAGATGTTGCTACCCCAGCAGGCCACTCCGAAGAATATGGCTAATTCCATCACAGAGTTGAAAAAGGCCATAAGAAGTACCCTCTGCACTCCAAAAGCTCTAGGCCTTCTAAGCAGGTATAGCCTGCTGTGGCCCTTTATAGTGTGTCCATGTTTCTGCCCAGTTTAGCTTATTATTGAGGAGTACACCCAGGTATTTATAAGTGTTGAATATTCCCTGAATGTCTACTGGTTTAGGAGGATGTCTGTGCTTGCAGAAGTCCATAACCATCTCCTTAGTATTCTCGCATTGATCCTACGGTGGTTCTGCTGGCACCAATCCACAAATTCCAACATCAGTTCACGGAATTCCATGTTATCCTTGTCTGTCATAGCCTACTATTGCTGAGTCATCAGAGAACTTCTGTGAGTAGCAGCTAGATGAGTTGTACCTTAAGTCAGTACAGTGTGAAGAGGAAAGGAGCAAGAACTGTACCCTGAGGTGCCCCTGTACTACAGATCACCGTTGTTGACACACAGTTCCAGAAACACTGGAGAAATTGACACTTTTTTCACCGTATTCTCTGTTGGTACCCTTCGGATAAAGAATGAAAAACCTACAAAGGTCACTGAAATAGCTTGAAACTGACAAAAGTAGTAATAAATAAAAAATATACTGAAAATCAACTAATGAAAATCAGACATTACTCTTGAATTGAGGTTCAACAAAATAATTTATGAAGCAAATTATTGAAACTTGCCTGGACAAAAATGATGGTAACTTAATATTTTATTGCACAACTTTTTGAGGCAATCACTGCAATTAAGCAATTTATGTAACTCTCAATGTGACTTCTGCACCTGTCCGTAGGTATTTTGACCCACTCCTCACAAGCAAACTGATCCAACTGCCTCATGTTTGAAGGGTGCCTTCTCTAGACTGCATGTTTCAGCTCCTTCCACAGATGTTCAATAAAATCAATAATAGTTAGATCAGTACTCATAGAAGGCCACTTCAGAATTGTCCAATGCTTTGCTCTTAGCTATTTTTGGTTGTTTTTAGCTGTGTGTTTTGGGTCATTTACCTTGTTAGCGGACTCATGACCTGCTACTGAGACCAAGGGCAGCACATTTCGCTCCATAATCTCTTGACAGACTTGAGAGTTTATTGTACCCTGCACAGATTCAACACATCCTATGCCAGATGCAGCAAAGAAGCCCCAAAACATAACCAAGCCTCTTTCATTTTTCACAGTAGGTACAATTTGGGAGATTTATAATTTCCTTTGCACTAGAAAAGTCTTGTTAAAAAGTCACATCTGTAACTTTCCACTTTTTGCCATCCTTTTGCCACTTTTCTGAATGGGTGGGTAAGTGGACGTGGTGAGCTGCTTCGACAAATGTATCTTAGTTTAAGTGTTGCGACCAGGGGGTGGGACCCACTGGTCAATGTGTAAAGGACGGAAAAAGAAAAAAACAGACCACAGCGGGGACGCCAATCACCTAGATGTAGTTAATAGACATGAGATAACGTGGAAGAAAAGGTAAAATTCCAAACGATGTTGTCTACAACATTACGGTATAAAACCAATTGGTGTATAAAAGCATAAAAGTAAATATATATATATTTGCCTTCAGAACTGCCTTAATTCTATGTGGCATTGATTCAACAAGGTGCTGATAGCATTCTTTAGAAATGTTGGCCCATATTGATAGGATAGCATCTTGCAGTTGATGGAGATATGAGCGATGCACATCCCAAAGATGCTCTATTGGGTTGAGATCTGGTGACTGTGGGGGCCATTTTAGTACAGTGATCTCATTGTCATGTTCAAGAAACCAATTTGAAATGATTCGAGCTTTGTGACATGGTGCATTATCCTGCTAGAAGTAGCCATCAGAGGATGGGTACATGGTGGTCATGAAGGGATGAACATGGTCAGAAACAATGCTCAGGTAGCCCGTGGCATTTAAACGATGGGCAATTGGCACTAAGGGGCCTAAAGTGTGCCCAGAAAACATCCCCCACACCATTACACCACCAGCCTGCACAGTGGCAAGGCATGATGGATACATGTTCTCATTCTGTTTGCGCCAAATTCAGACTCTACCATTTGAATGTCTCAACAGAAATCGAGACTCATCAGACCAGGCAACATTTTTCCACTCTTCAACAGTCCAATTTTGGTGAGCTCGTGCAAATTGTAGCCTCTTTTTCCTATTTGCAGTGGAGATGAGTGGTACCCGGTGGGGTCTTCTACTGTTGTAGCCCACCTTTCTTTCCCATTCTGACATTCAGTTTGGAGTTCAGGAGATTGTCTTGACCAGGACCACAACCCTACATGCATTGAAGCAACTGCCATGTGATTGGTTGACTAGATAATCGCATTAATGAGAAATAGAACAGGTGTTCCTAATAATTCTTTAGGTGAGTATATATATATATGTATATATATATATATATATACACATACAGTACAGACCAAAAGTTTGGACACACCTTCTCATTCAAAGAGTTTTCTTTATTTTCATGACTATGAAAATTGTAGATTCACACTGAAGGCATCAAAACTATGAATTAACACATGTGGAATTGTATACATAACAAAAAAGTGTTAAACAACTGAAAATATGTCATATTCTAGGTTCTTCAAAGTAGCCACCTTTTGCTTTGATTACTGCTTTGCACACTCTTGGCATTCTCTTGATGAGCTTCAAGAGGTAGTCACCTGAAATGGTCTTCCAACAGTCTTAAAGGAGTTCCCAGAGATGCTTAGCACTTGTTGGCCCTTTTGCCTTCACTCTGCGGTCCAGCTCATCCCAAACCATCTCGATTGGGTTCAGGTCTGGTGACTGTGGAGGCCAGGTCATCTGGCGCAGCACCCCATCACTCTCCTTCATGGTCAAATAGCCCTTACACAGCCTGGAGGTCCAACTAAACGCAAACCGGATGGAATAGCATGGCGCTGCAAAATGCTGTGGTAGCCATGCTGGTTCAGTATGCCTTCAATTTTGAATACATCCCCAACAGTGTCACCAGCAAAGCACCCCCACACCATCACACCTCCTCCTCCATGCTTCACGGTGGGAACCAGGCATGTAGAGTCCATCCGTTCACCTTTTCTGCGTTGCACAAAGACACGGTGGTTGGAATCAAAGATCTCAAATTTAGACTCATCAGACCAAAGCACAGATTTCCACTGGTCTAATGTCCATTCCTTGTGTTCTTTAGCCCAAACAAGTCTCTTCTGCTTGTTGCCTGTCCTTAGCAGTGGTTTCCTAGCAGATATTCTACCATGAAGGCCTGATTCACACAGTCTCCTCTTAATAGTTGTTCTAGTGATGTGTCTGCTGCTAGAACTCTGTGTGGCATTAACCTGCAATTTTTGCGGCTGGTGACTCGGATGAACTTATCCTCCGCAGCAGAGGTGACTCTTGGTCTTCCTTTCCTGGAGCGGTCCGCATGTGAGTCAGTTTCTTTGTAGCGCTTGATGGTTTTTGTGACTGCACTTGGGGACACTTTCAAAGTTTTCCCAATTTTTCGGACTGACTGACCTTTATTTCTTAAAGTAATGATGGCCACTCGTTACTTAGCTGCTTTTTTTCTTTCCATAATACAAATTCTAACAGTCTATTCAGTAGGACTATCAGCTGTGTATCTACCTGACTTCTCCACAACGCAACTGATGGCCCCAACCCCATTTATAAGGCAAGAAATCCCACTTATCAAACCTGACAGGGCACACCTGTGAAGTGAAAATCATTTCAGGTGACTACCTCTTGAAGCTCATCAAGAGAATGCCAAGAGTGTGCAAAGCAGTAATCAAAGCAAAAGGTGGATACTTTGAAGAACCTAGAATATGACATATTTTCAATTGTTTCACACTTTTTTGTTATGTATATAATTCCACATGTGTTAATTCATAGTTTTGATGCCTTCAGTGTGAATCTACAATTTTTATAGTCATGAAAATAAAGAAAACTCTTTGAATGAGAAGGTGTGTCCAAACTTTTGGTCTGTACTGTATATATATATATATATTTATGAGTGACAATGGCGTACATAGTGAAGTAAGGGCCCCATAGCAAGGATCAAACCAGGCCCCACACACAGGACAGAAGGGGAATTACAATGGGGAGAGAAATGGTAATATCTATATAAAGTGAATGTGTAGGGGATGGGATATAGTTTTATTGGCATGGACATCTGAGTATATTAAGGAGTATAGAATAGAAAAAAGGGGAATGCACAGTAGGTGGATCATATACCCCTTAAGTAGTAATATATATCTGGCCTCAAAATGTATGGTGGGTATCTGCCCCTGAAGGATCTATATAATGTAAGAAATATATATTGTAAAATACAGAATATATAAAAAATGGTAAAACCATATATAATGACAACACATATAATAAAATATATGAAGTATATATAAAATATATTAAACAAAATATATACAGTCCTGATCAAAAGTTTAAGACCACTTGAAAAACATGCAACAAGAAGAAATGGGAGTGAGATAAAACATTTTTTGAGCATTCAATTTAATGAAAACAACGAATAAACTGAAACAGGCTGTTTTTCAGCTGATCAAAAGTTTAGGACCACACCTCCAAAAAAAACCTAAACCCCCCCAAAACAGAAATCCAACTTCCAAACATGAACTCAGTAATGAGTAGCTCCGCCGTTATTGTTTGTCACTTAAAAAATTTGTTTCGGCATGCTTGATTTCTCCAAGTGGTGAAGACGGCCTCACGAAGGCCATCTACTGTCTGGAACTGTTGTCCATTTTTGTAAACTTCCTTTGCCATCCATCTCCAAAGGTTCTCAATTGGATTTAGATCAGGGGAACACGCAGGATGGGCCAAAAGAGTGATGTTATTCTCCTGGAAGAAGTCCCTTGTCCTGCAGGCATTGTGTACTGTAGAGTTGTCATGTTGAAAAACCCTGTCGTTACCACACAGACGAGGGTCCTCAGTCATGAGGAATGCTCTCTGCAACATCTGGACAAAGCCAGCGGCCGTTTGACCCCCCTGCACTTCCTGAAGCTCCATTGTTCCACTGAAGGAAAAAGCACACCAGACCATTATGGCGCGTAGAAAACATCTTAGCTGGGATCTGCTTGCCATGCCAGTAACGTTGGAAACCATCAGGACCATCAAGGTAAAAAAAATTCTCATCAGAGAATAAAACTTTCTTCCACCTTTGAATGTCCCATGTTTGGTGCTCTCTTGCAAAGTCCAAACGAGCAGTTCTGTGGCGTTCAAGGAGACGAGGTCTTTGAAGAAGTTTTTTGTTTTTGAAGCCCTTCAGTCTCAGATGCCGTCTGATGGTTATGGGGCTGCAGTCAGCACCAGTAAGGGCCTTAATTTGGGTCGAGGATCGTCCAGTGTCTTGACGGACAGCCAATTGGATCCTCCGGCTCAGTGCTGATGAAATTTATTGGGGTCCTCCACTTGACTTTTTTGTTCCATAACCGTCAGGATCATTTAAGAAATTCCAAATGACTGTCTTACTGCGTCCCACCTCAGCAGCGATGGCACGCTGTGAGAGACCCTGCTTATGCAGTTCAACAACCCGACCACATTCAAAAAGGGAGAGTTTTTTTTGCCTTTGCCATCACAACGTGTGACTACCTGACAGAAAATGACAAAAAAAATCGACATCTTTGCACAGATATGACCTTTTAAAAGGCATGTGGTCCTAAAATTTGGATCAACTGAAAAATAGCCTGTTTCAGTTCAATCGTTATTTTCAATTAATTGAATGCTCAAAAAATGTTTTGTCTCACTCTCATTTCTTCTTGTTGCATGTTGAAGCTCTACTTGGAACCTTGTTAAGATCCAACAATGTAAAATGATTTTTTGCCATTTTTTCAAGTGGTCTTAAACTTTTGATCAGGACTGTATATATATATATATTTGTGGTAGGAGCTTAACCGAGGAACAGAATAGGCATACCTATGTGCTGCCCTAACCTGACTGGCTGGCGTGTGCCCGGCGCCAGTGATGAGGTAAGGCCTAGAGAAGTGGGTCACCCAGGAGGAAATGACTGATAAAGGGGATAGGAGGGAGGGGCAACGAACGGGCGCCCTCCTTCTTGTAGCCGGGGGTTTAAATGCAGGAGGGCGCTCCACCCACAATTACAGGCTGCAAGCAGCCTTAAATATTTGTGGTAGGAACTTAACCGAGGAACAGAATAGGCATACCTATGTGCTGCCCTAACCTGACTGGCTGGCGTGTGCCCGGCGCCAGTGACGAGGTAAGGCCTAGAGAAGTGGGCAAAAAGAGAACTGACCCGGTGTAGGGTACAAGTATTTATTGGAACATGGTGATGCCTATAAAGCCAGTGAACGGAAGGCTCTGGAGATCTCAGCTCGCGGGTTGGGAATATACCTTGCGTAGCAGGATGACCGCCATCGACCCATCCTGCGGATGACGTGCGCCGGAACCTGATGACTGGACGCTGCGGACGCGGCCCCTATGCGAAAAGAGTGTCCGGATATCGTGCTGGGGTTATACCCCAGTCCGGCCGCCAGGGTGCGGATATTGGAGACAAACTGGGTCGAAGATAGGGGCCTACCATTAACTGGGAGCAATGGTTCGTCTGCTGCGGAAGACTGGAGGGAGGCCAGAAGCTCCTGTAGCACCTTGACGGGACACCAACAGTTGGCCGTAGGGAAAAACTCCACCTCGGTGGGAGGACCTGCATGGTTGGTCTTGGTAGATGGGATGGACAGTATGAAGTGGTCCGCGTGCCAGGCGAGATGTCGCCTGAGCAGGGTTGCTCGACTGACCGTGCCGCAGGTGAACTACCCGGGCCTAAGGAACCCATAGAACCCTAGGTACATGGCCGCTTTGGTGATGATGCTTGGCAATTGCCCAAAAGGGAGACCGTCTAGGGCTACGGACAATATGCGGAAAAGCTCACCTGACACCGTTTGCCTGCGCACCTGGACCACCGTGCTAGCTTTCTGAATGCCCCTGAGGGTGGCTTTGATGGCCTGATTGGAAAATATGGATTTGGCAGAGGGGTCGCCGAGCATCCGGTGGTGCTGAATGCCGGCCAAATACAGCCTGATGGTGTTGACTGACAGGTGTCGGTGCGTGTGGCAATAGGCTATGAAAGCCATGATGAACATGACCTCGTCCACCTCCCCCCGGGGATGGGTGTCACTGAACTCCCTGAAAACTCTGAACCCGGCGTCATAGTTCCTGGCGGTGTTGGCGGCTAGCGAGCGCTGGACCAATGACCGTGCAGACGCTATCAGGGGCTCTAGTCCAACAGGAGGGAGTTGAACGGCGGAGCTGGAACACCGACGGGGTCTGCCTCTGGGAGCTCCTGAAAGAAGACATCATAATTAAAACGAGACAGGGAGTCCGCTGCTATGTTCTGTGCCCCTTGGATGTGGACCGGGACGATATGGAAATTGAAAGACAAGGACAGCCACACAAGTCTACGCAAAAGGGACATGATCCTGCGGGACTTTGCCCTCCCTTTGGATATGATCTCTACTAGGACCTGGCTGTCAGTCCGGAAGATAACCAACCTATTTGCCCAGAGAGAACCCCACACCTGGGCTGCCGCCACAATTGGGTACAATTCTAACAGCGGGGAGGATTTCATGGCCTCAGTCTCGAATATGAGCTCCACCGGCCAACCGCCGACCAACCACTGTGGATGGAAGATGGCAGCGAACCCGCAGGAGGCCGCGGCATTGGTGAAGACTGTGGGGGACTCTGAATCCGGGGATGGTACAAACAAAGAGATACCATTCCACCCGGCCAGGAAAGCCTGCCACATCTGGAGATCCGCCATGGCGTGTCCGTCTAGTTGGATGGTGGAGTCCTGATCCGGGGCTGTCGGGAGGAGACTGAGGAGCCGGGAAGTGAAGGCCCTGCCCTGGGGCATGATCTTGAAAGCACAGTTGAGGAATCCAAGCAGGGACTGGAGCTCCCGCTTGGACAGGACCCTGGAAGAGGCCGCGGAGGAGACGGCGGACTGGATCTTGGCCAGCTTGGCTGCGGGGATGCTGGCCTCCATGCGGACCGAATCCAGGGTGATGCCCAAGAAGGTGACTCTGGTGCCCGGACCCTCTGTTTTAGCCGACGCCACAGGGACCTCGAGACTGGCGAATAGCTGAAGCAGGCTTGCCAACCCAGAGGGGGAACCCTGGGGCCTCTCCACGATCAGAAAGTCATCCAAATAATGGATGACCATGTCCAGACCCCCGTGGTGGACCAGGATCCAGTGCAGCGCACAGGCGAACCTGTCAAACAGCCACGGGCTGCTCTTGGACCCAAAGGTGAGCCGGTTGGCAAAATAGTACCCGTCCTCCCAACGCAACCCGTAATACTGCCACAACTGGGGAAGGATGGGGAGTAGTTTAAAGGCGTCCGCAATGTCGGCCTTGGCCAGCCAAGCCCCTTCCCCGGCCAGCAGGACGTACTGGATGGCCTCATCAATGGACGCGTATGACATGGAGAACTCCTCTGACGGGATCAGGGAGTTGAGGCTGGGGACAGTTGACATGTGTGGATCCGACAAGTCATAAATTAAGCGCTTTTTATCAGAGGCCTGCTTGGAGACCAAACCAATCGGGTTTATCCTCCAAGTGCTGAAGGGAATGGCCTCGAACGGGCCCAGCAAAAAACCCTTCCGGACCTCGTCCTGCAAGAGGGTGGCCACCGCCGCCGGATCTTGACAAGCTGACTGCAGGTTCCTTCCCTCCCAGGAAACTTGGGGGAGGGCAATGAGGCCCGTATGGAAACCCCTTTCGAAACCGGTGAGCAGGAACTGGACGGCTTGGTGATCGGGGTGGTTTTGCAATAGGACGCCCAGGAGCTCGACGTTAACATCGGTCAGTCATAGGTTCTTTCGCTGTCTCTTGGGGCAGCTGGGGCGGGGATGGGCCCTGAAACAGAGGGAGCAGATGTGCAATGCGCAATTATTGCACACCTGACTCTGCCCCAGGTATGTGATGGGCCTACCCAGTTTATCGGTGGAGCCCTGGCACCGCTGGGTGCCAGAGGGGCCTGGCAAGGAACCCTCCCGGGCCGGGGTGGGGAGATTGGGAAACCAGTCGGCGGTGTGCTGAATTGACTGGCACGCTGCGCAAGTTGGAGCCTGTAACCCCGCAAAATGGCGACAAAACAGCTCCATACCTAGATTGGCCCAGTCCGTGCGGAACTGAAATTGGGCGAGGGCTGCGGCTGCCTTGGCCGAGAAAGACCGGTGGTAATCGTAGAAGTTGGTCCCGCCGTACTTGTACCCCAAGTCGGTGACCTGGTACGAGTCCATCTCTTCCCGCCTCTGTGGCTGGACGCCACATATGGTGTCCCTATAGAGGCTAAAAGCCAGGACGAACTCCGGAATCGATAGTTTTCGGTTCAGTCGGGCGTCCTTGGCCCTGAGAACTACCGAGACCTCCCCGCAACTGATCACTTTGTTCTCTGACACGTCCTGGGACGCAATGAGAATGGACGCCAGGTTGACGTCCCTCCCTGCCAGAATGTCCCTTTTCAGGTTCTCGGGGATGAAGTGCGAGGGGGCAATCTGGGGGCTGGCACGGACCGTACCTGGAGCTGTGTCCTGAGACGTGGAAGGCAAGGCAGGAGGGGCTGGGGAAGGTGGTGCCGCCGGAGGCCGGGACTCCAATTCCCCCATCCTGGTCTGTATGTCTGCCACTGAACCTGCCAGGCGGCCAATGGTAGCCTGCAACTGCAGAATGGACAGCTGTATAGACGACAGAGAGGGCTGGTCGTTGGGGCCCTCTGGTTCTGTCATCAGGAGGCGGTACAGCTCCGCCTTCCTCGCAGAAGCGGGATGACGGATTCCCCTCCTGTTGAGCTCTGCGATGAGCTTCGGGATGGTCCAGCTTCGCAGAGAGGGGTTGCTGGTGCGCCCTGACATGGAAGTCCCAGGTAAAGATAGGCTATCGTCTGTTTCTGGAGCCTGAGACATCTTTACGCTGCCTGAGGAGGTATGACAACGACAGATTAATAAAAATTCCCCCCTCCCCTACGGACAACAAGACGACACCCGTCAGAGGACGGGTTGGTACGGAAATGTGTTTTAATCGATACTTACCCGAATTACTCACGCTACTATTCTCAGAGGTGAGCAGAAACCTATGAACGGAAGCTCGTGAGAAGCTTGACGCCGGGACAAGGTGCAACAGCAGCCTCTGGCTGAACCTACCTGCACAAGGAGGAGCTTGGTGACACGATAGAAGCTTTTTTTTAAATTAAGTAATTTTTTATTAGCAGTTTTTAATATTACAAACGTAAGGCCCCAACCCCCACATACCCTCCCCCCACAAACCATCAGTGTGATGCCCTCCATCTTCCACAGCTGCAGCATCCGGTTACATCAGTGCAATTGCATTTAAAGTACACAGGCACAAGCCCCATCCCTACAACATTCCCACAAAATATTGAAAGACAGTTTATGATCTTATAATCGAAGTTGGACCATACATCTGCCATCGGCCATACCCTCCCCACATTACATATCGCAAAAGCATACCATGTCTCCAGTGAGAAATCGCCAATCACCGAGCCAAATACGTACAATGATCGATAATGCCCTCACACCAAGCCCAGACGGTATCTCTGAAGTTCCCTGGACGCCAACCCAGGGGCATCAATCCAAGGAGTCCAGAGCTTTTCAAATTTGGCCATGGCACCCCTCTTTCTATAGACCCCTCGTTCCAAGTTAAGTAACCAATTAATCTTAGCTACAAATTCGGCTTTACTAGGACTACCCTCATCCAGCCAATGTTGAGCAATCAGCTTACGAGCCATATACAACATTCTGGCCACTGCTATTTTCCTGGGCTCAGTGATTGGCAAGTCCTCCACATACCCCAATACACAGACAAATGGCGTCACATCCAGCGTAACTTCATACAGAGAGTCAATGAGATGCAGCACTGCGCGCCAAAAACCTTCCAGGGCCGAGCACGACCACAGCATGTGCAGCATACCCGCATCCTCCTCCCCGCATCGCGGGCATTTCGAGTCTAACCGAAGACCAATATTAAACAGGAACTGAGGAGTCCTATAAACCCTATGAATTAGATAAAGGTGCGACAGCCTATGGGCCTCGCTGAGAGAGAGCTGCGGAATCCTCTCCAATATCTCCTGCCACTGGGTTTCCTCTAACGGCCCCATCTCCGCTTCCCATTTTGTCCTACTATTTATCGGGTGGTCTTGCAAAAATAGATCCAACAAGGCCTGATAAAGCAAAGAGATAACCCCAGAGGAGGAATCCCTCTTCTCTATAAACACAATAATCTTGTTTTGAAATACCGTGCTCAACATGCCGCCGTCCTGGTCAGCCTGGAAGGCATGGCGCAGCTGCAAGTACCTATAGAAATTGGAGGACGGCAATCCAGTTTCCGTCTGAAGTTGCTCATAAGATTTAAGACCAGTATTATCAATAAGTTGGTGAATTCTAATAATACCCCTGTCTTGCCAACCCCCCATTCCCTGCAAAGAACCTAAATTAGGCAACCACCGGGTGTCCCATATAGAAGTATACTGCGTTACGCCTTTAATGCCCTGCATGTCCCTCACTTTCCACCAAATTTTATGCAAGAGGCGCAGTGTAGGGAACACCACACCCGACAGCTTCAGCTTTTCCGCTTCTAACGCCTCATAAAGATTTGACACCACCAAAAAGTCTCTCAGTAGCCTATGTTGAGTATCTCCCTCTCCCCTTTCCCAGCCCCTCATATGCTGAAGTTGGGAAGCTAAAAAATACACCCACGGGTTTGGAAGAGCCAATCCCCCATCAGTTTTACCTCTCTGCAGTATTTCCAGCCGTAGTCGAGCTGAACCCCCCCTCCATATAAGCTCCCTAAACAGCCTATTAATTGAGTGAAAGAACCTGAGCGGTAACCATATGGGGGAATTATGTAGTAGATAAAGCAGCTGCGGCATCCAGATCATCTTGATAAGATTAATCCGTCCTACCACTGATAGCGGCAGCTTAGACCAGACATGAAGTTTTTGTTTGAATCTGCCCATGAGGGGAGATAAATTCAGTTTCTCATAATCAGTAAGCTTCCTAGACACCACCACCCCCAGATACTTGAATTCACTCAGCACCTGTAATCCTGACTGAGCATAATCCGCAGAGTGATCTACACGATCTATAGGAAGGAGGGATGATTTACTCCAATTGATGACCAGGCCAGAGTACTGCCCAAAAGTACCAATCACATCCATAACTACTGGAAGGGATTCTCTAGCCTCAGCCAGGAACAGTAATGCATCGTCCGCATACAACGCTATTTTCTCCTGAAACCCGCCCCGCTTAAACCCAATGATGTCCGCATGACTCCGAATCATAGCCGCCAATGGCTCTATAGCCAGGGCAAATAGCAATGGAGATAAGGGGCAACCCTGCCTAGTACCCCTATAAAGCCGAAACTTTTCTGATAAACCTCCATTCACCCGTACTCGAGCTGTAGGCCCACCATATAACAACCGTACCCACGCTATAAAGTTATCTCCCAACCCAAACCTCTCCAGTACCTCCCACAAGTACTCCCACTCTATACTATCGAATGCCTTAGCGGCATCTAAGGAACAAATGACTCTATCTCCCGGGTTATCTACCGGAATCTGCATATTAAGATAAAGACGCCGGATGTTAATCGCTGTAGATCTGTTCGGTAAGAATCCCGACTGATCCATATGCACAATGGAGGAGATAACCTTAGAAAGGCGTAGAGCCAGCACCTTAGCCAGTATCTTTATATCTGTGGGTAACAATGAGATTGGTCGGTAGGAATCCGGAAGAAGTGGATTCTTCCCAGGTTTGGGAAGAACCACGATAATAGCCTCTTGCATTGAAGCAGGAAGCGACCCAGTCTCTGAGGCCTCCTGATAAACCTGCAGCAGCTGGGGCAATAAGATGTCTCCAAACTTCTTATAGATTTCCACCGGCAGCCCATCAGTACCCGGGGACTTATTATTTGCCATAGAGGCCACCGCCTCCTCGATTTCCAACAATTGTAGCGGGCCATTTAAATAAGCACTATCTGAGTCTGACAACTTAGGCAAGGATACCCCCTGCAAATACAATGAGATATCGTCCCTATTATAATCTAGACGCGATCGGTACAAATCAGCATAAAAAGCACGGAACACCGACACTATGGCCTGGCTATCCACTATTTCCCTACCGTCCTCCCCCTGTAAAGCCGTAACATATGCTGACGCAGTCTGCGCCCTAGCCACAGTAGCCAGTAGGTGGCCCGCCTTCTCTCCCTCATCGTAATACTTCTGACGCTGAAAAGATTGTTTAGTACGTGCAAGCTCCACAACGTGCGCGTTATATGCGTCCTGTGCCTCCTTCCAGATGGATAGAGATAACTGATCACCCTTTTCAACATACTGCGCCTCCGTCACCCCCACTCGATCCCTCAAAAACTCTCCAAACTGTCTACTTTTAAGTTTGGCCCTACTAATCCCTTGAATAAGCGTACCCCTTAGGCAGGCCTTCATGGCGTCCCACACCATCCCGCCTGCAGCTGAGCCTACATTTAAGGTAAAATATTCCTGTATAGTGGAGCTGACATGGGAACAATCAATCACCTGCAGCCAGAAAGAATTAAATGTCCACAACCGCTGAGAGACCGGAACCGCGGGCGCGGTGGCCAAACGCAAAAGCAGAGGGGAATGGTCAGACAAAGCCCTAGCCAGATATTTCACCTCCTCCACCTGCCTACACACCAACTCAGATCCCAGCGCCAGATCAATGCGTGACAAAGCCTCATGTGATCTAGTATAGCAAGAAAACTGACGCACCTTGGGGTGACGGACACGCCACAAATCTATCAGGGCCACTTCCTCCAGCAATCTGCCAAAGGATGAAACAGGACCCTCAGCATCCACCTGCGTCCCCCCATGTCTATCCCAGTAGGGGTGTATAGTGTTATTGAAGTCCCCCACCATAAGGACTGGAATGTCAGGATTACAATTAATAAATGTCAGGGCGCCTCTCAACGCCACACTACTGTAAGGTGGAGGTATATATATTGACACCAGCAGGTACTCCTGCGTATAGATAGTGCAGTGTATACATACAAAGCGGCCGTCAGGGTCAACACTGGATGACCGGACCTGGAAAGGGATTGACTTATGAACCAGGATACTAACCCCACGGGAATAGCTAGAAAACACTGAATGAAATGTATGGCTCATCCATGACCTATGGAATGCCTGTGCCCCTTCCTGTAGAAAGTGGGTTTCCTGTAAACATATAATAGCGGGAAAGTGCGGGCGTAGATAATCCAGCACGGCAAATCGCTTTGACGGATCACCCAGACCGCGCACATTCCAGCTAACAATAGTAAATACATTAGCCATATTTAGATACTAGGAACACGACCCAGCTAATAACATAACGTAACGTGAGTGTTGTAGGTACAGACAATACTATAGCATTAGTGCACCGACAGGCAAGCATGACATCACAGATACAGAGCATCAACACAGATATACTGTAAACAATCCCCAAACCAAAAAAATAGTAAAAACAAAAACTGGAACCAAAAAATCGCGCCTGCATTACGTCCTCCAGCAGGCTGAGGCACGAGTCCTCCATGAAACCGGGTACAACAGTAACGTTACAACCTCTCTACTTCTGCTGAGCGAGATTGTCCCCCGCCATAAAAGGATACACGTGCTCCGTGGGCAGTTCAGTAGTAGAACAGTAGAGGGATAACCTTCCAACAGGTCACCTAAGGAAAACTAAGGACGGAAACTTGTAGTAGACGGACGACCATCATCTCTCCTCCTGTCGCAGCTGACGCTCATGCTGGTCAATCCACGTGGCCGCATCTTTCGGTGTATTGAAGAAATGCACAGATCCCAGAGCAGCCACCCGCAGACGTGCCGGGTACATCATAGAGTAGGATACTTGTAAGGAACGAAGTCGCCGCTTGACATCCAGGAACTGGCTCCGCTTCTTCTGAACCTCTGATGAAAAATCTTGAAAAAACGCAATCTTTTGCCCATTGATAGCAATGTCAGGGCGGTTTCTGGCCGCCCTCAGTATGGCATCTCGGTCCCGGTAGTGAAGTAATTTTATCAAAACAGAACGCGGGGGTGCTCCCGGTGGCAGCGGTCTGGTGGGAACTCGATGCGCCCGCTCTACCGCATATAACGGTGAAAGCACCTCAGTGCCAAATACTTCTTTAAGCCAACTTTCAAAGTATGAGGTAGGGTCTTGCCCCTCAGCTTTTTCAGGTACCCCCAGAAGTCGCACATTATTGCGTCTAAGACGGTTCTCTAAGTCATCAGACTTGGCGATTAATGCTGCTATTTGCTGATCATGGATGCTGGACGCCCTGGACAGAGGGGGTAGCTTATCCTCCACTTCGCTGACACGACCCTCCACCTCCCCCATTCTTTCATTAACTTTTTGTAGGTCATGGCGTATAAAGGACAGATCTTGCTTTAGGGACCCCACTTGCTGTTGTAGTGTATTCAGAGTCACTCCACATCTAGTAACAGCCTGGAGAACGTCTTTCAATGTGGGCTCTGCACTGTGGGTAGACATGTCCCCCTCCTCCTCAGCCGTCACAACCCCTGCTGCACCAACCTCCATATCAGAGTTGTCTCCTCCTGTGGAAGCTGTCTCTGGGTCAGGGATCCTCTCCTCCTCCTCCATATACGGCCCCTTCAGCTCCGGCATTTGATGTGAAGCCCTGGAGGTCAGTGCACTCCGCGCTGCAGCCGGAGTGCCTCCCGTCCTGCCCTGCCTCTTCACTGGAAGCGTGCAGGCGCCATCTTGTGACTCCCGCTCGGCGCCACCAGCCGCCTCCTTGCTCTTCTTGCCGGCTCCACCAGCCATGGGACGTCCTGCAAGTGTGGCCCGGAGTAAGTACTGTAGCAGGGATAAACTTTAAACGGGACCGTGCCGCCGATAGAGCCCACGGAGCAGGCTAATTAAGCAGTACAAGCGGGAGCCGACACACACTGCAGCCGCTTACATCCCCGGTCAGGCCACGCCCCCGACACGATAGAAGCTTGCTTGATGCTCCTGAGGCCTGAGGCTCTGTTTAAGTGGAGAAATAAGTTGTGTTGGAATGAGACCCGGCGATGAGTATGAATGACCGGCCCCTATGGCGCGAAGGGAACTGCGAGACTCATACTACCTACCTCGGGGGAGACAACCTGTTGAAATTTTTAATTTTTTTTTCGAAACAGGGAGCACCTGATACCCGAGTGAACCAGGAACACCACACCTGAGCAAATCAGGGTACACACCAGACCTGAGCGATTCAGGGTACACCAGACCTGAGCGATTCAGGGAACACAAGACCTGAGCGATTCAGGGAACACACCAGACCTGAGCGATTCAGGGAACACACCAGACCTGAGCGATTCAGGGAACACACCAGACCTGAGCGATTCAGGGAACACACCAGACCTGAGCGATTCAGGGAACACACCAGACCTGAGCGATTCAGGGAACACACCAGACCTGAGCGATTCAGGGAACACACCAGACCTGAGCGATTCAGGGAACACACCAGACCTGAGCGATTCAGGGAACACACCAGACCTGGAGCGATTCAGGGAACACACCAGGCCTGAGCGATTCAAGGAACACACCAGGCCTGAGCGATTCAGGGAACACACCAGGCCTGAGCGATTCAGGGAACACACCAGACCTGGAACGTTACCCCTAAGTGACCAAGGGGAGGCAGCCGCCCAAGTGATTCAGGGAACCTGAGCCCTGAGCCACCTAGGGAAGACATGGCACAAGCGACTCTTGGGGACATGACACCTGCGATGTGGAAAAAACATAACCTGAGTGATTCAGGGAAGACATGACACATGCGATTCTTGGGGACATGACACCTGCGATTTGGAGAAAACATAACCTGAGCGATTCAGGGAAGACATGACACATGCGATTCTTGGGAACATGACACCTGCAATTTGGAGAAAACATAACCTGAGCGATTCAGGGAAGACATGGCATGACACCTGCGATTTGGAAAAAACATAACCTGAGCGATTCAGGGAAGACATGACACCTGCGATTCTTGGGGACATGACACCTGCGATTTGGAGAAAACAATAACCTGAGCGATTCAGGGAAGACATGGCATGACACCTGCGATTTGGAAAAAACATAACCTGAGCGATTCAGGGAAGACATGACACAAGCGATTTTTGGGGGCATGACACCTGCGTTTTGGAGAAAACATAACCTGAGCGATTCAGGGAAGACATGACGCATGCGATTTGGAACCGTGAAACCTGAGAATCCGAGAACATGACACCTGAGCGAAACAGGGAACAAAACCTGCGCGATTGGGAAGCCAGAGCACCAGCGTGCTTCAAGAATACGACAAAAAACACAAGCGCCTATGCGGTTCAGGGGACGTATGGCCCCTGACTGATTCCAGGAATTTGCGTACTGAAGGAACCCTGGAATAAACACAAAACGTACCCTGCGCGATTTGCGACCCCAGTGCCCTGGGGACACTGGGCACCATTGAGGCCGCCGCAGGCTGGCAGAACCCACCCCCTGATCTGTGGGGAACAGAGGAGCGGTGCCCGCAGCAGGCCGGCTGGCAGAGGATTGTGACACGCCGCGCCGTCTGCTAGCCACCCCAAGCTCCCCGGGAACAGCCTGGCCCCCCCCCATGCTGACCCTGAGTGACAGGGACAGCTGGGGTGCACGTTGGAGGACCCGGCATGGCTAGCAGGAGCGGCGCAAGCCCAGGAAGACAGGAGGTGACCGGGATCCCGCCACCTGACCAGACAGATGGATTCCATATCTGCAGGGAACCTGTCCCTCACCTGAGGACCGCGGCTTCAACTAGGCCCCAGTGCTGCTGTACCGACCACCCCCCCCCCCCCCCGTGCCAGTGAAGCCCGGCACCCGACGGAGGACCTGCTATGACCGTGGGGAGAGACGCAGTGGTGCATGCACTGATGATAGGGCTCAGCTGCCCAGCCGGGACCACTTATCGGAGGCGCCGCAGTCTGGATTCCTCGAGGACGCGAAAACCGGAAGTGACGTCACGGAAGGTGCCGAAACCGGAAGTGGCGTCACGGACGGGCGGAACTACAACGAACGGGCGCCCTCCTGCTTGTAGCCGGGGGTTTAAATGCAGGAGGGTGCTCCGCCCACAATTACAGGCTGCAAGCAGCCTTAAATATATACAGTCGTGGCCAAAAGTTTTGAGAATTACATAAATATTGGAAAAGTTGCTGCTTAAGTTTCTATAATAGCAATTTGCATATACTCCCTAATGTTATGAAGAGTGATCAGATGAATTGCATAGTCTTTCTTTGCCATGAAAATTAACTTAATCCCCAAAAAAACTTTCCACTGCATTTCATTGCTGTCATTAAAGGCCCTGCTGAGATCATTTCAGTAATCGTCTTGTTAACCCAGGTGAGAATGTTGATGAGCACAAGGCTGGAGATCATTATGTCAGGCTGATTGGGTTAAAATGGCAGACTTGACCTGTTAAAAGGAGGGTGATGCTTGAAATCATTGTTCTTCCATTGTTAACCATGGTGACCTGCAAAGAAACGCATGCAGCCATCATTGCGTTGCATAAAAATGGCTTCACAGGTGAGGATATTGTGGCTACTAAGATTGCACCTCAATCAACAATTTATAGGATCATCAAGAACTTCAAGGAAAGAGGATTAATTCTTGTTAAGAAGGCTTCAGGGCATCCAAAAAAGTCCAGCAAGCGCCAGGATTGTCTCCTAAAGAGGATTCAGGTGCGGGATCGGAGAGCCACCAGTGCAGAGCTTGCTCAGGAATGGCAGCAGGCAGGTATGAGCGCATCTGCACACACAGTGAGGCGAAGACTTTTGGAAGATGGCCTGGTGTCAAGAAAGGCAGCAAAGAAGCCACTTCTCTAAAAAAAAAAAAACATCAGGGACAGATTGATCTTCTGCAGAAAAGATGGTAAATGGACTGCTGAGGACTGGGGCAAAGTCATATTCTCCGATGAAGCCTCTTTCCGATTGTTTGGGGCATCAGGAAAAAGGCTTGTCCGGAAAAGAAAAGGTGAGCGCTACCATCAGTCCTGTGTCATGCCAACAGTAAATCATCCTGAGACCATTCATGTGTGGGGTTGCTTCTCATCCAAGGGAGTGGGCTCACTCACAATTTTGCCCAAAAACACAGCCATAAATAAAGAATGGTACCAAAACACCCTCCAACAGCAACTTCTTCCAACAATCCAACTACAGTTTGGTGAAGAACAATGCATTTTCCAGCACGATGGAGCACCGTGCCATAAGGCAAAAGTGATAACTAAGTGGCTCGGGGGACCAAAACGTTGACATTTTGGGTCCATGGCCTGGAAACTTCCCAGATCTTAATCCCATTGAGAACTTGTGGTCAATCCTCAAGAGGTGGGTGGACAAACAGAAACCCACTAATTCTGACAAACTCCAAGAAGTGATTATGAAAGAATGGGTTGCTATCAGTCAGGAATTGGCCCAGAAGTTGATTAAGAGCATGCCCAGTCGAATTGCAGAGGTCCTGAAAAAGAAGGGCCAACACTGCAAATACTGACTCTTTGCATAAATGTCATGTAATTGTCGATAAAAGCCTTTGAAACGTATGAAGTGCGTGCAATTATATTTCACTAAATCACAGAAACAACTGAAACAAAGATCTAAAAGCAGTTTAGCAGCAAACTTTGTGAAAACTAATATTTGTGTCATTCTCAAAACTTTTGGCCACGACTATATGTATATATATATATATATATATATATATATATATAAATAAAACAGATAAGATAAGATGCCTTTATTGTCACTGAGGAACAAGAACTGACATTTAAACTAAAGCATTACACTAGAAAAAAACAAAAACATTGCACTAGAAAGCATTACTAGTCACAGTTCACAGCATATATATAACAAGAGCAAAGTAGGAAGTGCTTATGAGTATATATACACACTGATATATTATTGAAAAAAAGGCAGCACAGCCTAAAAGAGTGGGTGCACTGCCCACTGGGAAAAGCCAATCTCACAATAATAAATAGGAAAAAAGGCAGCACTCCCCAAAAAATATATATGTATAAAATAAAATAAAACTTTATTCATCTCAGTGGTAATGGCAACGTTTTCGGCTCTGCACTAGAGCCTTTCTCAAGCAAAATAGCAGGACATAGTGAACAATATATATACACCCACAACTGATTACATCATGTCATGTGACAAATACAAAATTGATAAGTTAACACTATAGTGTCAAAATATTAAGGATAAAAACACCTCATAATCACAAAATTCCATGATAATAACAATAAAATACTGTTGCAACTAATTTCAAACATGATTAGTGAAGTTGTATAAAACATATGCATGTGACATATATGGATTTTATTCGCTTATATAGCTTCCAAACATCATATCTTTATATAGCCCAAGTGCTGAAATAGTTAAAAAGTGACGTGTGCAGATGCTTAGTGATGCTGAGGATAAGTAACACGACAGCTGGAAGAACACTGACCCGATGAACTTCGATCCCGCACTTGCAACAATGTCGGCATTGGCGTGCACTAGAACTTACTGCGTATGCCCCAGTTTGCGTATGTAACCTATACGTCATTATGACGAAGGAAGATCTCCTAGAGTGTGCGCAGACTGATTTCTTACATCAAATGGCCATCTTGGAAGAGGTTTATGCCCACACGAGTCATAGCCAACTGACTAGATTATCACGTAGGTCCAGATCTCCCACCGCAGGGCCTTTCTCATTCATACTAGCATTCATACGAGCTATATAATATTGGATCAAAGCGAATGACAACTGTTCACCATCAAGCGAACATACGTCACATACAGTAACACTGGGAAAGTCGAATGGATACCTGCATGATCATGATGCTTCCATTACTATTATCCCTGTGGATCCTTGCAAAGCCCAGGAGGGATCTCCGCCACACCATGCAACATATTATAGAGAAACGTAACACTGGGATCAACTCATATCATATTTTTGCAATACGGGAACATACAATCTATAATAACACATATAAATCATATATATTCGGAGGCCGCAGGTACATCAAACCAGTGTATCACTCCAATCTTGTCACGTCAGTCATCCATTGGCATATCTAAAAAAGGAGAAAAAGAGAAAGAAAATGTCTTTTAGTATATGAGTAATAATAAAATAAATAACAGTCCAAATACTAACAACCCAACACAGAATAGCATCAACTATTGAACCGGAGCAGAGAGGAAACAAGGGTAAACCACAATCCTACCTAACCATTCCTACATTATATTCTACATTGAGACCCCTAGGTTTAAGAGAATTGAGTGTATAGATCCACTCTAGTTCTTTTTTCTTCAACAGAGTGAATCTATTGCCTCCTCATCTTGGCATAGATACATGATCAATTATATGGCATCAAAGGTCACTTTCGACATGCTTCATTTCAGAAAAATGTTTTGAGACCGGCAAGTCGGAGCGCTTTTTCCTAATTGATAATCTGTGGTTGTTGAGACGTGTTTTGAGGTCCGTGGAGGTTTCCCCCACGTACAGTAGTTTGCATGGGCAGGTAAGGACATACACCACATAACTCGAATTACAAGTTAAGTGAAACCGTATTGGATATTGTACCCCTGTGTGGGGATGCAGCGACAATTTACACAACTAAGACATGGGAAACAACCAAGACCAGCAGGGGCCATTGTGGTTTGTTTCCACCTTTTTACTTGGACCTACATCAGCTCTTACAAGTTGGTCACGCAAACTTTTCATTCTACTATATGACATCATTGGTAGTTACTGGAATTCAATAATGGATTTGTGACAACCCTTTAATATATTCCAATGTTTTTTTGATAATCTTAGAGATATCCACCCTTTGCTCCGTGTATGTGGAGATGAATGGGATTCTCTTTGTGTTTGCATAAATTAGTTTTTGGGAAATTGTTGTATCCTCTCCAACATGGATTCTATCCCTTTGTTGCTTCAAAAGTCTAAATAGATAACCTCGATCCAGAAATTTGCCCATCATCACACTCAAGGTGTTGTCAAGCACCTCTGGATCTGAGGTAATCCGCTGTGCCCTAATAAATTGTGAGTAAGGTAGAGATTTAATCATAGACCTCTTGTGATTAGTATTATAATCCAAAAGAGAGTTTTATCAGTTGGTTTTGTAAATACTTCCGTGCATAATTTGCCATCAGACAGGATAACCTTGGTATCCAAAAACTGTATCTCTTGCACTAGTGCACTAGTGTAAACTGTAGAGTATCATCAATAGCATTCAAAGATTCCTTAAACTCAAGCAATTGTGGCAAAGAACCCGTCCATATGAGGAAGATGTCGTCCACATAACGCCACCATGTTAGTACTTGGCTGTAGTGGTGGGAAGAGTAGACGACATCCTCCTCATAGAGCCGCATGTAAATATTGGCATAAGTTGGGGCCACATTGGACCCCATCGCCATGCCTTGACGCTGTATGTAGTGCTGATCTTGAAACAAAAAATAATTGTACCGCAATGTTATTTCCAATAATGCCAGAATAAACTGGCATGCCTGTTCAGCAAATGAAGAATGTTGTAACATAAGTGACACAGCTTTAAGCCCCTTACAGTGATCTATAGAGGTAAAGAGCGAAACTACATTGAATTCTGCCAAAATGACCTCATCTACATGTGATAAATCAATAGCATGCAAAATGACGCGTAGAGTATGTTGATTTCAAAGTTTCTATGTCAACTTTTAAAGCTGTAATATATGCATCAACTGCTGGTGCCTGAAGCACCGGATTAAAGTTACTACCTAAGGAGAGATTGAGCATCCTCAGAGAAAGCTCACTAACCTGAGGGCGCCCAATCTGCTCCTTATCATCAAACCACAACTTCCATTTAATAGAACGGAAGAACATCATCAAATCAAGTTCAAACCAGTTAATAGATGAATTAGGGCAAAAGGAAAGGCCTTTACTTAGGACACTCACTTAATTGGCTGTAAGTTCCTTTGAAGAAAGATTAACGACAGTCATTTCTTTCTGTTTATTTGTGCCTTGCATGTTGGGAAATGTGTCCTGGTATTGCGTGACCTTTTGGAATCTTCTATGTTTGTATCATCCCCATCTGGTGCGACGTTTGGTTCTTTCCCTTGGGGTATACTGACCCCTAAAAAAGCTTGGTCATTGGTTACAGTGGACTGTGTATTTTTGTTCCTCTTTCTAATTTCTTTTGCATTGTAATAGATTTTTCATCGGATTGCCATACATAAATATTGCCTTTTTTTATAGTAACCTATACGTCATTATGACGAAGGAAGATCTCCTAGAGTGTGGTTGTCACAAATCCGTTAATGAATTCCAGTCACTACCAATGATGTCATATCGTAGAATGAAAAGTTTGCGTGACCAACTTGTAAGTGCTGATGTAGGTCCAAGTAAAAGGTTGAAACAAACCACAATGGCCCCTGCTGGTCTTGGTTGTTTCCCAGGTCTTAGTTGTGTAAATTGTTGCTATATAGTGAAAGGAAAATTCTTCCTGCATCCCCACACAGGGGTACAATATCCAATACGGTTTCACTTGCAATTCGAGTTATGTGGTGTATGTCCTTACCTGCCCATGCAAACTACTGTACGTGGGGTAAACCTCCACGGACCTGAAAACACGTCTCAACAACCACAGATTATCAATTAGGAAAAAGCGCTCCGACTTGCCGGTCTCAAAACATTTTTCTGAAATGAAGCATGTTGAAAGTGACCTTCGATGCCATATAATTGATCATGTATCTATGCCAAGACGAGGAGGCAATAGATCCACTCTGTTGAAGAAAAAAGAACTAGAGTGGATCTATACACTCAATTCTCTTAAACCTAGGGGTCTCAATGTAGAATATAATGTAGGAATGGTTAGGTAGGATTGTGGTTTACCCTTGTTTCCTCTCTGCTCCGGTTCAATAGTTGATGCTATTCTGTGTTGGGTTGTTAGTATTTGGACTGTTATTTATTTTATTATTACCCATATACTAAAAGACATTTTCTTTCCCTTTTTCTCCTTTTTTAAGATATGCCGATGGATGACTGACGTGACAAGATTGGAGTGATACACTGGTCTGATGTACCTGCGACCTCCGAATATATGATTTATATGTGTTGTTATAATATAGACTGTATGTTCTCGGATTGCGCAAATATGATATGAGTTGATCTCAGTGTTATGTTTCTCTCTAATATGTTGCATGGTGTGGAGGAGATCACTTCTGGGCTTTGCAAGGATCCACAGGGATAATAGTAACGGATGCGGCATAATCATGCAGGTATCTATTCGACTTTCCCAGTGTTATGTGACGAATGTTTGCTTGATGGTGAACAGTTGTCGTTTGCTGTTATCTGATATTATATAGCCCATATGAATGCTAGTATGAATGAGAAAGGTCCTGCGATGTGAGATCTGGACTACGAGATAATCTAGTCAGTTGGCTATGACTCGTGTGGGCATAGACCTCTTCCAAGATGGCCATTTGATGTAAGAGATCAGTCTGCACACAGTCTAGGAGATCTTCATTCGTTATAATGACATATAGGTTACATACGCAAACCGGGGCATGCGCAGTAATTTCTAGTGCACGCCAATGCCGACATGTCATGTTACTTATCCTCAGCATCACTAAGCATCTGCACACGTCACTTTTTAACTATTTCAGCACTTGGGCTATATAAAGATATGATGTTTGGAAGCTATATAAGCAAATGAAATCCATATATGTCACATGCATATGTTTTATGCAACTTCACTAATCATGTTTGAAATTAGTTGCAACAGTATTTTATTGTTATTATCATGGAATTTTGTGATTATGAGGTGTTTTTATCCTTTGTATTTTGACACTATAGCGATAACTTATCAATTTTTTATTTGTCACATGACATGATGTAATCAGTTGTGGGTGTATATATATTGTTCACTATGTCCTGCTATTTAGCTTGAGAAAGGCTCTAGTGCAGAGCCGAAACGTCGTCATTACCACTAAGGTAAATAAAGTTTTTACATTTTATACTTATATACTGTATATATATTTTTTGGAGTGCTGCCTTTTTTCATATACCATAGTGAGGAACAGAAGTATTTGAACACCCTGTGATTTCAGAGGGGTCTGAAATTCACATTGTAGGTGCATTCCCACTCTGAGAGATAGAATAAATAAATAAAAATCTGAAAATCACATTGTACGATTTTAAACCTGTTTCTGCCTTCCTGCCCAGTCAATTTTTTGCAAATCTGACACGTCACTTTAAAAAGCTTTTACTTATACAGGCCATTCTGCGATTGTTTTCTCATCACATATCGTACTTCATGACAGTGGTAAAAATAAGTAAAAAAATAAATCTTTATTCATAAAAAAATACCAAATTTACTCAAAATTTGGAAAAATTAGCAAATTTCCAAATTTCTAATTCTCTACTTTCATAATAGATAGTAATTCCTCTAAAAATAGTAATTACTTTACATTCCCCATATGTCTACTTCATGTTTGGATCATTTTGAAAATTATATTTTATTTTTGGGGGACAATAGAAGGCTTAGAAGTTTGGATGCAAATCTTGAAATTTTATGGAAAATTTCCAAAACCCACTTTTTAAGGACCAGTTCAGGTCTGAAGTCACTTTGTGAGGCTTACATAACAGTATAGGTGGGACGAATCCAATTTTTTTTCGAATCAGAGTCCGAAAAGGTTCTCAAATCTATTGAATCTTTCAGATCTCAAATCCTACGAATCCTGTACATAAGAATTGTGTGAACGGTGTAAGAAACAAAGTGATCCAAACACTTATGAGGGGGATCTGTGGATGACACTGCTATGGGGGGGGGGATCTGTGGATGGCACTGTTATGGGGGGATCTGTGGATAACATTGCTATGGGGGGGATCTGTGGATGGCACTGTTATGGGGGGGATGTGTGGATGGCATTGTTATGGGGGGATCTGTGGATGGCACTGTTATGCAGTGTGAATGACCCACAGGGGCTGGGGGCTGGCATCTGGATTAGGAATGACAACGGGGACCGGTGCAGTCCCTGTATTCAAATGCCCCGCTCACTGTAGTATAATATTATGCTCTAACTTGCATTGTTAAGATATAATAATCCATCTGTATTACTTAGATTACAACATTAAGTTCTGTAGCAGAGAAGAGAGAGGAGGCAGGCCGGGAGGACAGGCGGGTGGCGCATCACTCGCTACATCACACGCCCATGTCGCATGCTAACGTGGACGGCGTAGGCATGTGATGTAGTAAGTGACGCGCCGCCCGTCCTCCTGGCCTGCCTCCTCCCTCCTCTCTGCTACAGAACTTAATGTTGTAATGTAATAATACAGATGGATTATTAGATCTTAACAATGCAGGTTAGATCATAAGATTATACTACAGTGAGCGGGGCCAATGCATTAGAATACAGGGACTGCATCGGTCCCCCCTCTCATGGATTTGTCGGAGTCCAATTTAGTAAGTGAGGTCGGGAATCGAGTCCATGAATTTGTGGATTCGACGGCTTCGTCGTCCCACCTCTACATAATAGAAACCACACCAAAATTACTCCACTTTAGAAACTACACCTCTTAAGGTATACAAAACAGATTTTACAAACTTTGTTATTCCTTTAGGTGTTCCACAATAATTAATGGAAAATGGAGAAGAAATTTCACTTTTTTGGCACATTTTACATTTGAATACATTTTTTCCAGCAGCAAAGCAAGGGTTAACAGCCAAATAAAACGCACTATTTATTACCCTGATTCTGCGGTTTACAGAAACACCCCACATGTGATTGTAAACTGCTGTACGGGCACATGGCAGGGCACAGTAGGAAAGGAGCACCATATGGTTTTTGGAAGGCAAATTTAGCTGAACTGGTTTTTAGATGCCATGTCTCATTGGAAGCCCCCCTGATGCACCCCTACAGTAGAAACTCAAAAAAGTTGCCACATTTTGCAAACTACGGGATAAGATGTCAGTTTTATTGGTACTATTTTGGGGTACATATGATTTTTAATTGCTCTATATTACGTTTTTTGTGAGGCAAGGTAAACCCAAAATTTATGTTTTGGCACCGTTTTTATTTTTAACAACATTTATTTGACAGGTTTGATCATGCTCTATTTTTATAGAGCAGGTTGTTACAGATGCAATGATATCAAATATGTCTACTTTTTATGATGTTTGTTTCAGTTTTACATAATAAAGCATTTTTTTAAACAAAAATTAGGTTTTTGTATCTCCATTTTCTGCCGATCATCTTGTGCAGGGGCTCGTTTTTTACAGGAAGAGTTGACATTTTTATTGGTACCAATTACGGGTACATATCATTTTTTGATAATTTATTATTACACTTTATGGGGCAAGGTGACCAAAAAATTGTTTTTTGTGGTGCTGTTTTTAGTTATTTATTTTTATAGCCTTTACCTGAGGGATTAGGTCATGTGACTTTTTTATAGAGCAGATCGTTATGAAATGTGGCAATACCTAATATGTCTACTTTTTCTTATTTATTTAACCCTTTAGGGACCCATGACGTACAGGTACGGCATGGATCCCGAGTCCTTAAGGACCCATGACGTACCGGTACGTCATGTATCGTTCCGATCAACGCCGCCTGGCGGGCGGTGATCGGAACCTGGTGCCTGCTCAAATCATTGAGCAGGCATCTAGGCTAAATGCGTGGGGGGTTCCGTGACCCCCTGTGTCGGTGATCGCCGCAAACCGGAGGTCAATTCAGAACTGCAGTTTGCGGCAATTCAATGTTGAGGCTGCGGTGGTCGGCGGTGCCATCGGGTCCCCATGGGGCTGTGATGCCTAAGGAAGGTATTACTCATACAGCCAATGCTTTCCAAATTCCAATACAGAAGTATTGAAATGCATTGTAAAGGAATATACCCCCAAAACTTCAAGTCCCAAAGTGGGACAAAAAAATAAAGTGAAAAAATAAAGTTTTCCACCCCAAAAAATTCAAAGTTTCAAGTAAAAATAAACAAAAATGTAATTTTCCCCAAATAAAGTAAAAAAAAAAGGGAAAAAATAGGGGGAAAAAAAAGTACACATATGTTTATAGAGCGGCGATACCTAATATCACATGACCTAACCCCTCAGAAGAGCACCATAAAAAAAAAAAAAACTGTGCTAAATAAACCATTTTTTTGTCACCTTACATCACAAAAAGTACAACAGCAAGCGATCAAAAAGGTGTTTGCCCACCAAAATAGCACCAATCTAACCGTCACCTCATCCTCTACCTGAGACAATCGCCCAAAAAAATAAAAAACTATGGCTCAGAATATGGAGACACTAAAACATCATTTTTTTATTGTGTAAATTTTATATAAAAAACAAAAAGTATACATATTGGGTATCGCCGCGTTCGTATCGACCGGATCTATAAAAATATCACATGACCTAACCCCTCAGATGAACACCATAAAAAATAAAAACTGTGCTAAATAAACAATTTTATGTCACCTTACATCACAAAAAGTGTAATAGCAAGCAATCAAAAAGTCATATGCAGCCCAAAATAGTGCCAATCAAACCGTCATCTCATCCCGCAAAAATCGTACCCTACCCAAGGTAATCGCCCAAAAACTGAAAAAACTATGCTCTCAGAATATGGAGACACCAAAAAATGATAATTTGTTTTGTTTCAAAAAAGAAATTATTGTGTAAAACGTGCATAAATAAAAAAAAGTATACATATTAGGTATCGCCGCATCTGTATCGACCGGCTGTATAAAAATATCACATGACCTAACCCCTCAGATGAACACCGTAAAAAATCTAAAATATAAACTGTGCTAAATAACCCTTACATCACAAAAAGTGTAATAGCAAGCAATCAAAAAGTATCAATCATCCCAAAATGGGACCAATAAAGCCGTCATCTCATGCCGGAAAAATCGTACCCTACCCAAGGTAATCGCCCAAAAACGGAAAAAACTATGGCTCTCAGACTATGGAAACACTAAAACATGATTTTTTTTTGCTTCAAAAATGAAATCATTGTGTAAAACTTACATAAATAAAAAAAAGTATACATATTAGGTATTGCCGCGTCCGTATCGACCGGGTCTATAAAAATATCACATGATCTAACCTCTCAGATGAACACCATAAAAAATTTAAAATAAAAACTGTGCTAAATAAACAATTTTTTGTCACCTTACATAAAAAAGTGTAATAGCAAGCGATCAAAAAGTCACACGCACCCCAAAATAGTGTCAATAAAACCGTCATCTCATCCCGCAAAAATCATACCCTACCCAAGGTAATCGCCCAAAAACTGTCTCTCAGACTATGGAAACACTAAAACATGATTTTTGTTTGCTTCAGAAATGAAATCATTGTGTAAAACTTACATAAATAAAAAAAGTATACATATTAGGTATCGCCGCATCCATGACAACCTGGTCTATAAAAATATCACATGATCTAACCTGTCAGATGAATGTTGTAAATAAAAAAGAATTAAAAACTTTGCCAAAACAGCTATTTCTTGTTATCTTGCTTTACAAAAAGTGTAATATAGAGCAACCAAAAGTCATATGTGCCCTAAACTAGTACCAACAATACTGCCACCCTATCCCAAAGTTTCTAAAATGGGGCCACTTTTTTGGAGTTTCTACTCTAGGGGTGCATTAGGGGGGCTTCAAATGGGACATGGTGGCAAAAAAAAACAGTCCAGCAAAATCTGCCGTATGGCATTCCTTTCCTTCTGTGCCCTGCCGTGTGCCCGTACAGCTGTTTATGACCACAGATGGGGTGTTTCTGTAAACTACAGAATCAGGGCCATAAATATTGAGTTTTGTTTGTCTGTTAACCCTTGCCTTGTTACTGGGAAAAATTGATTAAAATGGAAAATTTGGCAAAAAATGTAAATTCTGAAATGTAATCTCCATTTGTTAATAACTCTTGTGGAACACCTAAAGCGTTAACGACGTTTGTAGAATCAGTTTTGAATACCTTGAGGGGTGTAGTTTCTTAGATGGGGTCACTTTTATGAGTTTCTACAATAGGGGTGCATCAGGGGGCTTCAAATGGGACATGGGTGTAAAAAAAAACTGTCCAGCAAAACCTGCCTTCCAAAAACCTTATGGCATTCCTTTCCTTCTGCACCCTGCCGTGTGCCCATACAGCGGTTTACAACCACATATGGGGTGTTTCTGTAAACTACAGAATCAGGGCCAAAAATATTGAGTTTGGTTTGGCTGTTAACCCTTGCTTTGTAACCGTAAAAAAAAAAAAATGGAAAATCTGCCAAAAAAGTGACATTTTGAAATTGTATCTCTATTTTCCATTAATTTATGTGGAACACCTAAAGGGTTAACGACGTTTGTAAAATCAGTTTTGAATACCTTGAGGGGTGTAGTTTCTTAGATGGGGTCATTTTTCGGTGGTTTATATTATGTAAGCCTCGCAAAGTGACTTCAGACCTGAACTGGTCCCTAAAAATTGGTATTTTTTAAATTTCTGAAAAATTTCAAGATTTGCTTCTAAACTTCTAAACCTTGTAACATACCCAAAAAATAAAATATCATTCCCAAAATGATCCAAACATGAAGTAGACATATGGGGAATGTAAAGTAATAACTATTTTTGGAGGTACCACTATGTATTATAAAAGTAGAAAAATTGAAACTTGGAAATTTGCTATTTTTTATTTATTTTTTTGGTAAATTTGGTATTTCTTTTATAAATAAAAATGATTTTTTTTTAACTTCATTTTACCAGTGTCATGAAGTACAATATGTGACGAAGAAACAGTCTCAGAATGGCCTGGATAAGTCAAAGCGTTTTAAAGTTATCAGCACTTAAAGTGACACTGGTCAGATTTGCAAAAAATTACCAAGTCATTAAGGTGAAATAGGGCTGAGTCCTTAAGGGGTTAAGTTTTACACAATAATAGAATTTTTGAAACCAAAATAATGATATCTAGGTGTATCCATAGTCTGAGAGCCATAGATTTTTTATTTTTTGACCGATTCTATTAGTTAGGGTCTCATTTTTTGAAGCATGAGGTTATGGTCTGATTGGTACCATTTTGGGGGGCTTACGCCTTTTTGATCACTTGCTGTCGCAATTTTTGTGATGTAATGTGAGTGTAATGTTACAGAGTTTTTTTTTTTACGGTGTTCACCTGAGTGGTTAGGTCATGTGATATTTTATAGAGCTGGTTGTTATGGACGTGACAATACCCAATATGTATACTTTTTTTTATTATTTTCTCTTTAGCACAATAATAGCAGTTTTGAGGCAAAAAATAATCATATTTTAGTGTCTCCATTGTCTGAGAGTGATAGCTTTTTTATTTTTTAACGATTCTCTTAGTTAGGGTCTTATTAAGGTGATGGTCTGATTGTTACTATTTTGGGGGGCATACACCTTTTTTATCACTTGCTGTTGCAATTTTTGTGATGTAATGTGACAAAAATGGCTTTTTTTTTTTTACAGAATTTTAATTTTTTTATGGTGTTTATCGGATAGGGTGGATCATGTGATATTTTTAAGGAGCCGGTCATTATGGATGCGGCGATACCTAATATGTGTGTTTTTTTTTATTTTTTTAATTATAAAATAAGGGAAAAGGGGCGTTTTTATTTTCATTTTCACTTTATTAATTTTTAACTTTATTATTATTTTTTTAAACTTTTTTTATTAACTTTATTTCTGATGTTCACTTTTGGGGGTCTGATTCCCTCTGAAATACATTACAATACATCTGTATTGTAATGCATTGCCTGTTAATGTATGACACTGAGTCATACACTAACAGGTTACCTAGGAGACCCAGCCTAAGGCTGGATCTCCTCGGCACCCGTAGAAGGCAGTTCCTGGGCTGCCTTGTCATGCATCGGGTCCCCGCCACAGCAGCGCAGGGATTCGATGCGATCACTCACCCGACACAAACCCCTTCTATGTTGCGGACAGCGCAGACGGCGGCATAGAAGGGGTTAATCCGCCGGCATCAGTTTTTACAGCGATGCCGGCGGATACAGCAGGGGCCCGGCTACCAGGGACTTCTGGGCCCCTGCAGTGATCGCGGTCGCACCGCTCCGCTCCATCACCATGACGTACTATTACGTCAAATTGCGGAAATGCAGTGGTTCCCATGACGTAGTAGTATGTCATAGGTCGGGAAGGGGTTAAAGAATTTATTTGTCTTGCACTGCTGAACATAAGTATTTGAACAACTGAGAAAATCAGTGTTAATATTTGGTCTGCAATTGGTGTGCAATTACAGAGGTCAAACGTTTCCTTTAGTTCTTAATCAGGTTTGCACACACTGCATCAGGGATTTTGGCCCACTCCTCCACACAGATCTCCTCTACATCTGTTAGGTTTCAGGGCTGTCGCTGAGCAACACAAAGTTTCAGCTCCCTCCAAAGATGTTCTATTGGATTTAGGTCTGGAGACTGGCTAGGCCACTCTAGTACCTTGATATGCTTCTTATGGAGCCACTCCTTGGTTATCCTGGCTGTGTTCTTCGGGTCATTGTCATGTTGGAACACCCAGCCATGACCCATCTTCAATACTCTGACTGAGGGAAGGAGGTTGTTGCTTAAAATCTCACAATAAATGGCCCCAATTATCCTCTCCTTAATACAGTGCAGTCGTCCTGTCCACTTTGCAGAAAAGCACCCCCAAAGCATGATGTTACCACCCCCATGCTTCACAGTAGGGATGGTGTTCTTGGGATGCAACTCATCCTTTTTCCTCCAAACACGACGAGTGAAGTTTAGACTAAAGAGTTCTGCTTTGGTCTCATTTAACCACATGACTTTCTCCCATGCCTCCTCTGGATCATCCGGATGGTCATTGGCAAACTTCAGGCTTGGACATGTGATGATGACTTGAGCAGGGGAACCTTCTGTGCAATGCATGATTTGAAACCATGACGGCGTAGTGTTCTACCGACAGTAACCTTTGAAACCGTCTCTCTTCATGTCATTGACCAGCTCATTCCTTGTAGGGTTAGGCCTGATTCCTCACCTTTCTTATCATCAGTGATACCCCACGAGGTGGGATCTTGCATGGAGCCCCAGTCCGAGGGAGACTGACAGTCGTCTTTAGCCTCTTCCATTATCTAACAAGTGTTCAATTTTCACCAAGCTGCTTGGCAATTGCCCTGTAGCCCTTTCCAGCCTTGTGGAGGTCCACAATTTTGTCTCTGGTGTCTCTTGGCAGCTCTTTGGTCTTGCCCATGGTAGTAGTTGGCGTCTGACTGACTTGGCGTGGACAGGTGTCTTTAAAGAGCTCAGACAGGTGCTACTAAGTTAGATTAATGAGTGGAGTAGAGGTGGACTTTTTAAAAGCACAATAACAGATCTTTGAGAGCCAGAATTCTTGCTGTTTCTCAGGTGTTCAAATACTTATGTTCAGCAGTGCAAGACGAATACATTAAAAAAAAAATTATACAAAGTAATTTCCTTATTTTTTATTTATTCTGTCTCTCAGAGTGGGAATGCACCTACACTGTATATTTCAGACCCTTCCATGATTTCTAAGTGGGAGAACTTGCAAAATCGCAAGGTGTTTAAATACTTCTGTTCCTCACTACATATATATATATATATATATATATATATATATACACACACACACACACACACACTCACCTAAAGAATTATAAGGAACACCATACTAATACAGTGTTGGACCCCCTTTTGCCTTCAGAACTGCCTTAATTCTACGTGGCATTGATTCAACCAGGTGCTGATAGCATTCTTTAGAAATGTTGGCCCATATTGATAGGATAGCATCTTGCAGTTGATGGAGATTTGAGGGATGCACAGCCAGGCCATGAAGCTCCCGTTCCACCACATCCCAAAGATGCTCTATTGGGTTGAGATCTGGTGACTGTGGGGGCCATTTTAGTACAGTGAACTCATTGTCATGTTCAAGAAACCAATTTGAAATGATTCGAGCTTTGTGACATGGCACATTATCCTGCTGGAAGTAGCCATCAGAGGATGGGTACATGGTGGTCATGAATGCTCAGGTAGCCCGTGGCATTTAATGGCCAATTGGCACTAAGCGGCCTAAAATGTGCCCAGAAAACATCCCTCACACCATTACACCACCACCACCAGCCTGCACAGTGGTAACAAGGCATGATGGATACATGTTCTCATTCTGTTTATGCCAAATTCGGACTCTACCATTTGAATGTCTCAACAGAAATCGAGACTCATCAGACCAGGCAACATTTTTCCAGTCTTCAAAGTCCAATTTTGGTGAGCTCGTGTAAATTGTAGCCTCTTTTTCCTATTTGTAGTGGAGATGAGTTGTACCCCATCCGCCTCAAAGTCGTGCGTGTTGTGGCTTCACAAATGCTTTGCTGCATACCTCGGTTGTAACGAGTGGTTATTTCAGTCAACGTTGCTCTTCTATCAGCTTGAATCAGTCGGCCCATTCTCCTCTGACCTCTAGCATCAACAAGGCATTTTCGCCCACAGGACTGCCACATACTGGATGTTTCTCCCTTTTCACACCTTTGTTTGTAAATCCTAGAAATGGTTATGTGTGAAAATCCCAGTAACTGAGCAGATTGTGAAATATTCAGACCGGCCCGTTTGGCACCAACAACCATGCCACGCTCAAAATTGCTTAAATCACCTTTCTTTCCCATTCTGACATTTAGTTTGGAGTTCAGGAGATTGTCTTGACCAGGACCGCAACCCTACATGCATTGAAGCAACTGCCATGTGATCGGTTGACTAGATAATTGCATTAATGAGAAATAGAACAGGTGTTCCTAATAATTCTTTAGGTGAGTGTATATTGTGGTCATGCAGGTGGAATACTGGTGGAAGGAAAGATTTCTCACCTGGGTGAAGTAAGTGTAATCCAGGGAGTGCTGTGGCCTGAACAAACTTAGTTGTTTAGGCAGGATTCTTTTTGGAATACGTGGGGCCTGGATTATGCGGAACGGTTGTTAAGGTTGGTAGAGGGAGCAACAGTTCCCTTCCTTCCAGGCCAGTTTGTTGTTATGCTCTGAAACACCTTAAGGCAGTTAACCTTGTTAGATTACTATATACAGAGTGCTGTGGCTCACTTAGGTGGAAGCCTGCAAGGACAGCACACAGTGCTGTGAATACTGAGGACCATGCTTACCAACTGTAGCCTAGGTGAGACAAACGCTTTGTGTTACTAGTTAGTCCCAGACGGGAAGGCTTTTGTTTTGTGATTTGTTACTGCTATACTCGAAATCCTGGGTTCCACTAAAAAGCATGTGTTGATGTAAACTTCCTGAAATCGGACCCTAAATAAAAAGTGACGTGAACTTTATATTATCTGTGCCTCCGTGAAGGTCCAGAACCATACGCTGCCCCCCCTTGCAGGCTTACATTAAGTCAGTTTTCTGGTGTATATCTGAAAGTAAATGACCCTCATAGAGCTGATGTGACTTGCAAAAAAGCTCCAGTTTTGTCTTATCTGTCCATTCTCCAAGTAGCTTTGTGGCTTGTCAATATT
This sequence comes from Bufo gargarizans, assembly GCF_014858855.1. Classification (NCBI taxonomy): domain Eukaryota; kingdom Metazoa; phylum Chordata; class Amphibia; order Anura; family Bufonidae; genus Bufo; species Bufo gargarizans. The sequence continues at coordinate 109,755,795 of NC_058086.1, forward strand.
CATTTTGGCAAATTCCAGTTTTGTTTTTTTATGATTTGCTTTTACAGCCATTTCCTTCTAGGTTGTCTTCCATTATCAAGGGGTTGTCTCACTTCAGCACATGGCATTTATCATGTAGAGAAAGTTAATACAAGGCACTTACTAATGTATTGTGATTGTCCATATTGCCTCCTTTTCTGGCTAGACTCATTTTTCCATCAAATTCTTCACTTCTCTTTTCCATGGGTCTGACCATGTTGCAGTCCATCATTGGTGGCCATGCATCCACAATATAGAAAAAAGGAATTGCCTGGTGGCTGGGACCATAGGAACGCACATAAGTTGGGGCTTTTCCTATAGTGTGCAAGCATGGCCACCAATATTGGATTGAAGGGTGGTCATAACCATGGAAACGAGAAGTGTATAATGTGATTAAAAAATTTGTCTCGCTAGCAAAGGAAGCAATATGGAGAATGACAATACATTAGTAACATTAGTCTTGTATTAACTTTCTCTACATAATAAATGCTATTTGCTGAAGTGAGACAACACCTTTAAAGGGAACCTGTCACCAGTTTTATAGTGTCCTAACTAAGGACAATATAAATAAGTGACTGATTGTCTTAGCAAAATGCTGGGTCACTTTCTTTAATTGACCCAGTCAATCTGCCAAGATCTTGTATTGAAAAGCTCCAGCTGATAATGATGAGTTCTGAATATTCATGAGCTCCTGACTCTCCCCGTCCACCTGCTGCTGAATGACAGTTTGTTTCCATATGAATCAGCAGCAGGTGGGCAGGGGAGTGGCTACAGCTCTGAATTAAATAAACGTTGGACTCGATGACCTCACGCCGGACTCGAATCAGCTCATTAGCATGCGGCATCTTTGTGTGTATATTATGAGGTAACTATCTGTCACACCAGTAAGTGAATACATCTAAGGCACTTTTTAGTAGTTAATGATTGTATATCATTAGTTAGATTATAATCAAATATCCACATGACAGGTTCCCTTTAAGTCCACTTTGGCTAAGACAGCGACAGCAAGGTATTTGGAGATGATCTTCTAGCCTTTACCTTTAACATTTTTGCATATCATTTTCTTTCTAATCTCTTGAGACAACTCTCTCCTTACCTTTTTTTATTCCATGTTCAGTGTGGTACACACCATGATACCAAACAGCACAGTGACTACTTTTCAGCCTTTAAATAGACAAACTGACTAATTACACTAAGTTCACACTTGTACATGTACGGTGCTGGAGCAATGGGTAAACATGGTGCCTGCTTACACGTGCACATACAATAATGCCGATGGCAGTAATTAAAGCCTATAGATCCCATGATTAAGTGAAATCACGGCATCTAAAGGGTGGAAAACCCGGAAGCGAACACTTCTGGGCTTCTTGCCCGCCTCTTCTGCGGCAAATGAGGATGCCGGTAATTGACTTAAATGCGCTGGAACTTGCTGAAGAGACTTTGGGCATTTAAGCTGCAATTCTTATTTTGGCCAGCAGGTGACAGGCAAACATGAGAAATTAGCAATTCTGAGCAATAAATGGATGTAAAAAATCCATGATTGTTAAGAGTAAAAAAAAATATGATTTTGTAGGCTCAAATACAAGCTTAATCATAACAAAAAGTAAAAAAAAACCTTAAAATATACATAAAAATTAAAAAAATATAAAAGTCGAAATCACCCCTCTTTCTGTAGAATAAAAAAATAAATACATAAATAACAAATGTTAGATCATGGGTATCACCGCGACTGAAAATGCCCGTACTATTGCAATTTTTTCATTGCTTCTCTTACCCCCCAAAAAAGTTATAAAATGTGATCAAAAAGTCACACACTCCAAAATGGTCTCAATATAAACTACAGATTGTCCCTCAAAAATGGACCACCACACTTTTCAATAGATATAACTATAAAAAAAAGTTATGGGGGTCAGAATAGTAGTGAATTAGGAAGCCTGTTGATCAGGCACCACTCCCTGGGGAAAGGTGTCTTAAGTACCCACAGATATCCAGCAACTATCGGGTGAGAATACAGAACTGGAGCGCAGGTCATTTAAGAGCCAGGAGTCGCGCGCACCCTATAGGACACGGACGCCTAACAACTGAGTGCAGGCTGCAGCTTCTAGCAGGGAACCGAGTTTTCTGGCTGCAAGTTCATTCTGTGGATCTTTTTCCTACATCAAGTTTACACTACACAATGTGAATTGAATTGTCCTCTGTAGCAAGTAAAGCCATGTAATTGAAATGGTGTCTATAGTGAGCAGTTGCGTAGTGTGAGTCACCAGCAGCCGGGGCAAGCCAAGTATTGCGCCCCCCAACCTGTGGCCATGCCCCCTTTTTTTCTTTTTACAGATAATGCGGCAGAGATCACTTGCAGTCACACGCAACACCACAGATAACACAGTGATAACTCTCTGAGTACAGATAATGTAGTAGATGAGTGTGAGCCCCCAGAATTCAGTGGCCCCAACATGTCCCCACTGTATCCCAGAAGTAATAGTTCTCCCATAGTGCCCATACTAGTAATCATGTTCCCCATAGACCACCAGTAGTAATAAAGCCCATCATAATGCCCCCAGTAGTAATAATTCTCCTTATAATGTGCCAGTGCAAAAAATGCCCCCTTTTAATGCCCCCAGTTGGGCTAATGTTCCCATAGTGCCCCCATAATGTGCCAGTATAAAATACCCCTATATAGTTCCCCCAGTATATGTCCCCATAGAGCTCCTCCCACCTTCCTCCTAGTTCCCCCATAATGTACCAGTATAAAATGCCCCATATATAGTGCCCCAGTAGATGCCCTCATTTGCCCCCATAATTTGCAAGTATAAAATACCCCTTCTTAGTGGCCCCATAGATGAGCCAATAGTACTCCTCCCTCCCCTTCCCCATAGTACCCACCATAATGTGCCCCAGTATAAAATTCCCCTATGCAGAGCCCCTCATTCTTTGTGGCCTCAGTAGATGCCCCCATAGTGCCCCCAATAATGTGCCAATAAGAAGTGCCCCCATAGTGCCACCCAATAATGTGCCAGTAAATAGTGCCACCAATAATGTGCCAGTAAGAAGTGCCCCCATAGATGCCCCTAATTATGTGCCAGTAAGAAGTGCCCCCATAGATGCCCCCAATCATGTGCCAGTAACAGGTGCCCCCATATATGCCCCCCAATCATGTGCCAGTAACAAGTGCCCCATAGATGCCCCCCAATCATGTGCCAGTAACAAGTGCCCCCATAGATTCCCCCCAATCATGTGCCAGTAACAAGTGCCCCCTCCAATCATGTGCCAATAAGTGGTACCATATAAAAAAATAAACACTTATACTTACCTTCATCAGGCTTGCAGCGATGTGATGGAGGCTTCTTCTAGCCTGTGTCCCGCGCTGTACGGCTAAGGCACCTGACGTGATCTAAGGCGCCTAGTCCCTGCAGCCTATCAGAGTAACGGGGAAGGGAGACGCCTCTCCCCTGCCCCACAGCATCCATCTGTAGCGCTGTCCTGAGGACTCCCTGTGCCCTGTCGCTGCCCCCCACTTGTCATCAGGGCTGCGCCGCCTAATTGGCCCTGCTAGCGCCCCTTGGAATTTTTCGCCCGGGGCAATGGCCCCTCCGGCTTCCCCCACACTTCGCCACTGATAGTGAGTATATGATATTCCATATGTAATTGCTGCTTGCAGTAAGTACGGGCATTCATTGTGTGTTGTTCCTGCGATAGTACAGGCCATTCAATGTGCATGGCCATGCCACACAATACGAAATACTCTACACAAATTATACTGTTTGTGCGGTAAATTTAAATTATGCAATATGAAAGAATACCTGTAGGACTTAATGCAGGACATGCAATGTGAAATGATGTTTGCAGGACATGCTATGTGAGCGTGTCCTGTGTCTGCAGTAAATACAAATCAAGCAATGTGAAGTAGTTCAGGCTACACTATGTATATCGTTTCCTACATTATTTCAGGCCATGTAATGTGTATTGTTTCTGCAGTACATTTTATTTCCTGCAGCAAATACTAACCATGTAATGGGTTAAATTTAACAAGTATAGATTAAAATTACTTGCACGCCATTGGGTATGCATGGCATTCAGTATAGTCCACATCACAGGGCTGTCCCTGGCAATAAGTATAATACATGCCACAGGGGTGTCCCAGTATTAAATAATGCTACATGTGCGGTCTGCAAAATCTTATTGGTCTTGGTAGTAGCTGCCTGACACTGGTTTCTGTCCACTAAAATTCATTTTCCATGTCAGTGTTATCCAGTGTTTTACCATTTAGTATATACGGATAGCATGCATTATTCCTTCCCATGTGAATAATCTTATATTCATCAGTTTTTAACCTTACTGCCACTGCTCTGCCCAACCCTCCAATCTATCCAGATCCATCTGTAGCAGTATACTGTCCTATTTTGTGTTAATTACTTTACATAGTTTAGTGTCATCTGCAAAAATGTTGTAGCCCTCTGCAATATCATATATAGAGAATAAGACCCAACATTAACCCCTGTGGTGCCCCATTGGTGACGGGGACAAAATCTGAGTATGTACTGTTAATAACCACCCTCTGTTTTCCATCACTGAGCCAGTTACTTACCCACATACGCACATTTTCTCCCAGTCAAAGCATTCTCCTTTTATGTACCTTTTATATGGCACAGTATCAAACGTTTTGGAGAAGTCAAGATATATGGCATCCATTGACTCACCTTGTGCAAGTCTAGAGTTTACCTTCTTAAACTAATTAAATTAACATGACTGATCCTTCATGAAGTCGTGCTGATACAGTGTTATCCCGGAGTCGATGAAAATAAGTGTATAACATTTCTTAGAAAACCATCAAACAGTTTATCCATGACAGATGTTAGATATACAGATCTATAGTTTCCAGCACTCTATAATGTCCCAACCCCCGTGGATGTGTCCCGCTTCCCCAGCAGGATGGACAGGTAGTAATAATAGTGGCAGATATACTTTACCACACTCTGGACACTCTTCTCGCTTCTCGTGCCGTTCTAACCCAACACGGCGTCCCACGTGGTATGGAGTATCCAACGTGACGTCTCACGTGACTCCTCGGTTTCACAGCGGTATGGTGTCGAGTGCTCAATGCAATACTGGATTGTGTGTTCCAGCGCCTCCAATAGAGGATCATGCAAAGTAGAAGGTGACTTGGTTAGTCCATAAAGGAGCAAATAGTCGCAGAAATGAACGAATCCCGTGAGTAGATCCTTGCAGATAGAAAAAGCTCACTGTCCCAACAGAACCAGACGTGTTTCAGGGTATACACTCCTTCCTCAGTGGTGGTAACAGTGAGCACTTAGTATCCTTTTATACTTTTCCAAAGGCAAAGTTTGGGTGGGACTGGGCTAATTGGAGTAATGGAAAACTCAGTCCGGAATCCTGATCTCATTCTGATCCAAACTCTAACCTGGTAGGAATAGACTTAGGAAAAGACGCCAGTTGCGTTTTCATATATTTCTCTATAGCCACTTCAATACTTGGGTCAAATAATCATCATTCTAAAATTAATATACAACTATAATTCACAATAGAAATATATATAAAACATATTAAAAAAAAGCAAAAATATAAAAGACATTAAAAACGCATATGCAGTGTGGATGCGTTTTTGATGTGTTTTCTATTGGAATCATCCAAATGGCACCTAGGAGGTGTGATAACCATGTTTAAAGTTGCCAACCACCAAACGTCATCCACCATACCAGAATTAGCCTCAGATAACCGCATGAAAGGGGAGGAGAACCGGCAGGGAGGAAGGAACAGAGTGCTGATAAATAGCCAGACTCTGATCCTGCGTCACCGCCCGGCTTGCCCCCCATATTTCAGAGAAATCCAAATAACTCTAATTCGGCATTGAGGCCCCTTGGAATGAGGGAATCAAACTCAGAAATACGGCGAGACTCCTGTCTAGACATGGAGGCTATATGATTCCCACCTCTCCAAGGTCTCTTGACCCTTTCCAATGCCATGAACATAATGGAGGAAGGATCGCAGTTATGCACTTGAAATGCTTGGAGAGAGAGTGTAACATGTATCCCTTCCTAATATTGGCCACATGTTCTGCCACCCTATTTTTCAACGTTCTTTGTCCTCCCTATGTATTGCTTTCGACAGCTACACTGCACAAATAAATCACATCCGTCAAGTCGCAGGTCAGGCATTCTTTGTTGTCTAACCTAAAAGCGTTCTGGGTGGAGGTGACTCTCGTTGTTTTCCTTGGGAAATTCGTGGATCTACAGTTCCCACAATGACTACATCTGTGAAAACCCCTTGTTGTTAACCAATTCTGACCTCCATGCCCGCCCTTCCTATCGACTTTCAGTGTAGGTGCCACCTTAGCTGACAAATTGACCGCTCTAGTATAAGTGATCTTAGGGTCTTTGGTGAGAGAAGATCCTATAGTTTTGTCATCTAGAAGAAGATACCAATATTTTCTGATGATTCTCTCTACCTGTCGATGTTGAGAGTGGTAGGGTAGAATCATTCTTATTACTTCCTCTTGTTGAGATACATACTTTGGGATAAAAAAATAATCTTCCCTATTCATATCTCATACTTTCTCCAGGGCTCTCTCTATAGTCTGTGCTGGATATTCTCTATCTACAAACTGTTGACTCAAGGTCCTAGCTTCTTCCTCAAATTGTCGTTGATCTGTACAATTACGTTTAAGCCGCCTGAATTGGCTAATCGGTATGTTCAATAGCCATCTCGGCAAATGGCAACTTAAAAAAACATATGAAGCTATTTCTAGCTACCTCCTTCACGTGTGTGCTACACTTGGTTCTGCATCCCTCTATCTCAATATTAATATCCAGGAATTCCACTCTTCTATCGCTGATCTTAGGGGTAAACACCAGATTCTTCTAATTGTTGTTGATTTCTACCAGAAAATCATCTGGTTGGGTAAGAACGGCACGAGAAGCGAGCAGAGTGACCAGCGTGTGACCGAGTGTGGTAAAGTATATCAGCCACTATTATTACTACCTGTCCATCATGCTGGGGAAGCGGGACACATCCATGGGGGTTGGGACATTATAGAGTGCTGAACCAGCATTGCCAGCAAGAGGCTGAAAGAGTCTGTCCTTGGATCCGGTTCTATCGGAGCCTACCGCTGGGTCACAGATTAGGATCAACATCCACGCATTACCATTATCCTTTGCAATCATTTGTTATTAAAGGTTATACTGGGACTACTTTCATCCAGTGTCCAGATTTACCTGAGATACTGTTTTAGTGCATGTATGATTTTATTGCCTATATGTTTATTTATTGGTCCACTATATTAAATATTTGACCTATTTGCATAGCGCTATCATTTCCCGAATTTGGAGTGCCCCTCATCACTTTGCCATTTCTACTTTTCTCTCTGATGGTCTGGGTGGACCGGGAGGTGAGCACCCTGATCCATTCGTTCTGTAGGAGCAGCCGCTATTTCTATTCTGTTACTATAGTTTCCAGGTTCTGTTTTTTATCCTTTTTTGAATATTGGCACCTCATTTGTTAGGAGGCAATCCTGTGAAACACTCCCAGTCATTATAGAATCCTTATATATCAGAGATAAGGGTCTCTCTATGACATTACCTAATTGTCTAAGGATACAGGGGTGTATGCCATCAGGACCTGTTGATTTGTCTATCTTTTTAAGACGCTGCTGCACTTCTTCCTGCGTCAGACAGGCCAATTTTACTTAGCTTTTTTTTGGGCACTCTGCATTTCATCTCAGTGAATACAGCGGAGAAAAAAATATTTTATAGATTCGCTTTCCCCTCATCACTTCCTGTTGTGACGCATCACGTTCCAACGTTTGGAAGGAGGAGGTTCCTAATAGTGGGAGGAAATATGGGTTATATGAGATGTACACGCCCTCTTCCAGCTTTGCTAGGTGAAATGGGGCCCTGGGGCGAAAAACAATAAGGCCCCCCCCAATGCACGTTTCTCCAGTCCAAACAGAACCAGGACGGCCGCGGCCCCATGGCACATTTCTCCAGCAGTGCCAGTACCAGCACATGCACAGACATCTCTCTCATGAATCTGAGATGTCTGTGCATGTGTTGGCACTGCTTGAGAAATGTACCATGGGGTCGCCGTGGTTCTATTTGAACTGGAGAACTGTGCATCAGGGGGGGTTCGAATGACTCAGAGTCATGAGAGAGATGTCTGTGCATGTGCTGGCACTTGAACTGCTGGAGAAATGTGCCATGGGGCCGCGGCCGCCCTGGTTCTGTTTGGACTGGAGAAATGTACATGGGGGGGGGGGGAGTCATGAGAGAGATGTCTGTGCATGTGCTGGCACTGCTGGAGAAATGTGCCATGGGGCCACCCTGGTTCTGTCACATCTCTCTCATGATTCTGAGTCATTCGCCCCCCATGAACATTTCTCCAGTTCAAACAGAACCAGGGTGGCCCCATGGCACATTTCTCCAGCAGTGCCAGCACATGCACAGACATCTCTCTCATGACCCACCCCAATTCACCAGGGCGGCCGTGGCCCCATGGCACATTTCTCCAGCTGTGCCAGTGCCAGCACATGCACAGACATCTCTTTCATGACTCCCCCCAATCCAATGCACATTTCTCCAGTCCAGTCCAAAAAACGGAATCATGGCGGGCTAGTTACAGTACACTGGCTAGCACTACTGGGACGGGTGAGATAGTGGGAATGGGATCCAGTAACTAAGTTGTTATAATTAACCAACCTATCTACCAGTAACTGTTGGAACTTGGCTGCCTCCTGTCACAGTCCTTAAGTCTACTGTGTGTGGGCGGCAGGCCGCAGGCCTTCCCTGGCAGAGTCTGTGGGCTGTGGCTGGCTGCCGCTGGTTCTTCTTCTCTGCTCTGGGGGGCGGAGCTGTGGCAACGTCAGACAGACGCGGCACACCCACTCACAGCCACTGCTCATCGAGTCTCTTAAAGAAGCAGGCAGAGCGGGGCTCAGAGCGGCCGCCGACGGGGGGCCCCCTCCTTTCCATATTAGTCCGGACCGCTCGCCACCCAGAACGGTTATCGGCAAATCAGGGTTCCAGTTCGGAGATGGAGCGTGAGAAAGAGAGACCACATCCAAAGGAGATCAATGGATGAAATTGAATTGTGATTGAACGGAAATATGGGAAAAGTTATTAAAGCAGAAGAAGGAAAGGAGTGGGCGCTCAGGAATTACCCACTCCCGACTTGGGGAGGTAGTGACGATAAATAACAATACAGAACTCTTAAGATGCCCTGTTATTGGAATGATTAATAAAAAATTATAGGGAATGTCACTGGGGTATTTAGGATTTGGAAACGTTAGACAGGAGAGGCCCTGCTGCCGCTTTGTTGACTCTAGATAACTTCTACCCGATCGCATGTCACCGTGACGTCCACAATCCATTTGGATATCTTCTCTATCAACTTTCGATGTTCTTTTCTGAGCCTACCATGTTGATGACTGTTATCGGCTAATCAGGGTTCCATGCCCGAGAGGTAGCGTGAGAAAGAGATACCAGATCCAAGGGAGGTACATTTTTTTAAATTAAATGATCGAGCGGATAAGTGGGACAAATTATTGAAGCGCAAATGTGGGACAAGTTATTAAAGTTTAAGCAGTGAATGAAAGGAGGTGGCGCGCATCAATTAAAGAAGATTTTTAAATTGAATTCCCTGTCACCTATGCAGAGCAGGGGTTTTGTAAATGGCAAAATTAGTAAAATGTCACCTTGTAACAGACGATTTTTGGAAATTTAGGTCCCTATCACCTATGCAGAGCAGCGGTTTAATCACGACAAAAATGGTCAAATGTCACCCAAGAATGTAACAGACAAATTAGTGATTTTTTTTTACCTGTCTACTAGGTACAGCAGTGGTATATCACACCCAACAATTGGTGAATTTCACCCAAAAATGTAACAGACAAATTAGTGATTTTTTTTTACCTGTCTACTAGGTATAGCATTGGTATATCACGCCTAAAAATTTGTGAATTTCGCTCTTAAATGTAACAGACAAATTAGTGAATTTTTCTTGCCTGTCTACTAGGTATAGCAGTGGTATATCACACCCAAAAATTGGTGAATTTCACCCTAAAATGTAACAGACAAATTAGTGAAATTACATAAAATAAAATACATACAAAAAAAATAGATTTATGAGGTGTATGGAGTAGGAGTTTGAGTAGACGGTGGACGTAGCGGTGTAGGTGGAAGCGGCGGTGGAGGAGGGTGAGGTAGCTAACACTAGTTTTTGTTTTGCATTTTTTTTATATTTTTCATTAGGCTACACTTCAAAAGAGTGTGAAATATCCAAAATACAAGAATGAGCAATTGCGCTGTAGTATAACAATAGCTGGGTAAGGCCGGTATACATGTCTATCCTGCACAAGATACGGACAAGTCCTGTGGGATCCATGCCTGGTTGATTTTATGAATGTGAGCTTGTCCATATTGGCTGTGGACAGGCAGCTGTGCTTGTCTGTGATGACGCCCCCTGCCATGCTAAACACACGTTCAGATAATACACTGGCTGCAGGGCAGGCCAGCACCTCCAAGGCGTAAAGGGCAAGCTCAAGCCATGTGCCAAATTTGGAGACCCAGAAGTTGAAGGGGGCAGACCCATCATTCAGAACGTGTAGGCGTGAGCACACATACTGCTCCACTATGCTGGTGAAATGCTGCCTCCTGCTAAATCGTTCCATATCAGATGGTGGTGCTGGTTGTTGTGTCGTGCTGACAAAGCTTTTCCACATTTCGTCCATGCTAACCCTGCCTTATGAGGTGCTGGCTGTGCCCCAGCTGCGTTGGCAACCTCTTCCTCCTCCTCTGCCTTCGTCTTGTGCTTCCACTGTGCCCCCGCTGTCAGGTGGGAATGCCACCAGCAGCGCGTCTACCAGCGTGTGCTTGTACTTGCGCATCTTACGATCAAACTCCACTGAGGGAATTAAGGAGGGTACAACATTGTCCTTGTAACAGGGATCCAGCAGCGTGGCCACCCAGTAATCAGCACAAGTTAGAATGTGGGCAACTCGGCGGTCGTTGCGGAGACACTGCAGCATGTAATCGCTCATGTGTGTCAGGCTGCCCAGAGGCAACGAAAATCTGTCCTTTTGTGGGAGGTGTATCGTCTGTGTCCTCTGTACCCCCCCAGCCACGCACCAGTGACGGCCATGAGCTGGTCTGGGTGCCACCCTGCTGTGAACATTGTTCCTCCTCCTACATCTCCTCCTCCCCATCCTCCACCTCGTCATCCTCTAGAACTGTGCCCTGGCTGGACAATTGTGTACCTGTCGTTTGTGGGTGCAGGAACACACCCTCGGAGCCACTTGTGAATGACTGGCTGGAAACCCTATAAAATGATCCCTCTTCCTCCTCCTCCTATGCCACATCCTCTTCCATCATCACCAGCAGTGTTTTTTCAAGGAGGCATAGAAGTGGGATAGTAACGCTAAGAATGGCGTTATCGGCACTGGCCATGTTGGTGGAGTACTTGAAACAGCGCAACAAAGAACACAGGTCTCGCATGGAAGTCCAGTGGTGAAGTGGTGCTGTTCCGCAGAGCAACTCACCCGTGCGTGCTGCAGCTGAAACTCCACTATCTCCTGCTGCTGCTCGCACAGTCTGGCCAGCATGTGCAAGGTGGAGTTCCACCTTGTGGGCACGTTGCATATGAGGTGGTGAGCGGGGAGGCCGAAGTTACGCTGCAGCGCTGACAGGCAAGCAGCAGGGTGAGAACGCCGAAAGCGCGCACAAAAATCCCGCACTTTATGCAGCAGCTCTGACATATTGGGGTAATTTTTAAGGAATCTGCACCACCAAATTCAGAACATGCGCCAGCAAGGGATATAGAAACATAGAATGTGTCGGCAGATATGAACCATTTGGCCCATCTAGTCTGCCCAATATACTAAGTACTATGGATAGCCCCTGGCCCTATCTTATATGAAGGATGGCCTTATGCCTATCCCATGCATGCTTAAACTCCTCCACTGTATTTGCAGATATCCCTTCTGCAGGAAGGCTATTCCATGCATCCACTACTCTCTCAGTGAAGTAATACTTCCTGATATTACTTTTAAACGTTTGCCCCTCTAATTCCGCTATGTTATCTTGTAGCAGTTTTTCTTCTTTTAAATATTCTCTCCTCTTTTACCTTGTTGATTCCCTTTGTGTATTTAAAAGTTTCTATCATATCCCCTCTGTCTCGTCTTTCTTCCAAGCTATACATGTTAAGGTCCTGTAAGAAGGAACAAGGAGCAGTCATTGACGGAAGATACATGTCACCGGGGTTCCTGGCCTTGGTGAGGTAAGAACCAGATTTTTTCCTGAAGTGTCAGTTCTGTAGTGCAGTCTGACACTTCAGCTGTCAGGATGGCTGTAAAGCCAATCCGGGCCGGTTCTTATTGGGAGCAGCCAAAGAGCAGGGTGGGTGGCTGTTCCCCACGGTTCCAGTCTGGGTGTTGGAGCTTGAGTGTTTGGGCCTGGACTAAGCCTGCTACATTGTTTGTGGACAAAAGCACATGGACTATTGCTTCCTTCAAGGACTTATGTGCTGCAGCCTGGTGTGAACAAACACCAGACTCAAGGTGACAGTTTTTTCTTGAAATTGTTATTTTGTCACTTTAACTCAAGTTAAAGACATTGTTATTGCCTCTGTACTGCATCCACAAGCCTGTCTACCAGAGCAAATCCCTGCAGTCCTTTAATCTTTCCTGGTAAGTTTTATCCTGCAATCCATGTACCAGTTTAGTAGCTCTTCTCTGAACTCTCTCCAAAGAATCAATATCCTTCTGGAGATATGGTCTCCAGCAGGGCCGGCGCTTCCATAGAGGCAAGGGGGGCAATTGCCCCCGGGCCCCCAAGTACTTAGGGGCCCCCCCGCGCCGGCCCGCAACTAACTATAGGCAGGGACGGCGTCAGCGCTTCCATAGAGGCGGGGGCGGGGGGGCTCTCCCTCCCCCCCTGTTCTGCTGCTGTCGCCTCCGCCAATAAGAAGAGACATGGGAGGAGGAGGGGAGGGGCTGTGGCCACTGCGCCACCAATGATGAAAACTGACCTGTAATACAAATACAGGAGTCGGGTGCCGGAATCAAATAGCCGGCACCCGACTTCTATGACAGGGAGCGGCACCTTAGGGGTTAACTGCCGCTGATCGCAGCCCCCTATCATAGAGGTCGGGTGCCGGCTATTTCACTCCGGCACCCACTTCCTGCATTTGTATTAACATTGGTGGCGCAGTGCGCCCCCTCCCCCCCCCCAGTATAATAAACATTGAGTGGGGCCCCCCCCAGTATAATAAACATTGAGTGCGGCCCCCCCCAGTATAATAAACATTGAGTGAGCCCCCCCAGTATAATAAACATTGGTGGCGCAGTGGGCAGTGCCAATGAGGGTTAAAAAAATAAATTAAAAATTAACTCACCTCCACCAATTGATCGCGCAGCTGCCGGTCTCCTGTTCTTGCTTCAGGACCTGTGGTGACGTCACTGAGCTAATCACATGGTCCATTACCATGGTGATGGATCATATGATATACCATGTGATGACCACAGTGATGTCACCACAGGTCCTTTGACAGGTCCTAAAGAAAGAACAGGAGACCGGCAGCTGCTGCGATCAATTGGTGGAGGTGAGTTAATTTTTTATTTATTTTTTTAACCCTCATTGGCACTGCCCACTGTGCCACCAATGTATATTATACTAGGGGGGGGGGGGGCACTGAATGTTTATTATACTGGGGGGGGGGCACTGAATGTTTATTATACTGGGGGGGCACTCAATGTTTATTATACTGGGGGGGGCACTCAATGTTTATTATACTGGGGGGCACTCAATGTTTATTATACTGGGGGGCACTCAATGTTTATTATACTGGGGGGCACTCAATGTTTATTATACTGGGGGGCACTCAATGTTTATTATACTGGGGGGCACTCAATGTTTATTATACTGGGGGGGCACTCAATGTTTATTATACTGGGGGGGCACTCAATGTTTATTATACTGGGGGGGCACTCAATGTTTATTATACTGGGGGGGCGCACTCAATGTTTATTATACTGGGGGGGGCGCACTCAATGTTTATTATACTGGGGGGGCGCACTCAATGTTTATTATACTGGGGGGGCGCACTCAATGTTTATTATACTGGGGGGGCACTCAATGTTTATTATACTGGGGGGGCACTCAATGTTTATTATACTGGGGGGGCACTCAATGTTTATTATACTGGGGGGAGGCACTCAATGTTTATTATACTGGGGGGGTGCACTGTGAAAGGGGCCTAACAGTGAATAGGACAAGGGTTTCAGCCCCTAAGGGGGCTAATAGTACTGGCACATGATAGGGGGGCGCCTATGGCTACTGGCACATGTTAATGGGGGGCTGAGGCTACTGGCACATGATTAAGGGGCATCTATGAGGGCACATTTCACTGGCACATTATTGGGGGACATCTATGGGGGGACTTCTTACTGGCACATTATTGGTGGCACTATAGGCGCATCTACTGAGGCCACAAAGAACGGTTATTTTATATGGGGGCTCTGTATAGGGGCATTTTATACTGGGACACATTGTGGTGGGTACTATGGGGAATGGGGGAGAGGACTACTACGGGGGCACTGAGAAGGGGTATTTTATGCTTACAAATTATGGGGGACACTGAGGGCATCTACTGGCGCACTATATATCGGGTATTTTATACTGGTACATTTTGGGGGGCACTAGGGGGGAGAGGAGCACTATGGGGGCATTTACTGGGGTCACTATATAGGGGTATTTTATACTGGCACATTATGGGGACATGAGCTCAACTGGGGGCATTACAGGGGGGTATTTTTTGCACTGACACATTATAAGGAGAATTATTTCTACTGGGGGGGACATTATGGTGGGCTTTATTACCCCCCCCATGGTATGACCCCCTAGTAGCAGCACCGGCCTCTCCCTGCTCTGCGACCCCTCTGCCCCTTCTCCAAATCCTTATTATGAAATCTTTCTCATTAGGATAAAACACAACATCAGCTCCGCAGAGCCCCCGGCCAAAGTGTGGAAGTGGCGTCCGAGATCCCCAAGGGCCAAGCCAAGCAATTGTAAGTTTTCATGTGAAATATGTTTGTTATACAGTATACCGCTACACCGTGCCACACAATATACAGTATACCTCTACACTGTGCCACACAATATACAGTATACCTCTACACTGTGCCACACAATATACAGTATACCGCTACACTGTGCCCCACAATATACAGTATACCTCTACACTGTGCCCCACAATATACAGTATACCTGTACACTGTGCCCCACAATC
The DNA here is from genome assembly GCF_014858855.1 of Bufo gargarizans. Taxonomy (NCBI): domain Eukaryota; kingdom Metazoa; phylum Chordata; class Amphibia; order Anura; family Bufonidae; genus Bufo; species Bufo gargarizans. Next base: position 109,771,101 of record NC_058086.1, read on the forward strand.
AGTGGCGTACCGCCCATAGAGGCAGACCACGCCACTGCTATGGGGCCCGCGGCACTGGGGGGCCCGAAGCGCAGAGAAGGCTCCGCCCACACTATTTGGCCCCGCCCACTCATGGCAGCCTATAGCGCTATGCGGCTGCTCTGCTTTTATGAGCCAACTATTCTTCCGCAATCGCAAATTGGAATCAGACAGGATCAAACCAGCCTGCAACCAGCCTGGCCAATCAGCACAAGGCAATTCTGTTGAAGCCTCTGCTGATTGGCCAGTGGCAGTGTGCGCAAGGGAGGCGGGAGAATTGGTTCGCCATCGGCCATTGCCAGTGTGCCTGAGAGGAGACGAAGAAGGAAGAAGCACCCTGTCCCTGGCTGGCCTGAAGAACCATTCATCCATCCTGACTCCTGCCTGAAGGGTGCCGTGTCAATGCCTGGCTCTGGCTGCCTGAGCAGGGCCGTCTTTGCCGCAGGGCAAAAGGGGCAGCTGCCCCGGGCCCAGTTGCTCCTGGGGGCCCATGGGAGCTCCGTTTCCCGACTCCCATTCACTAGTGACTAGGTTGGGGCGTCGCTAGGTTAAAACATTCGGGGCCTGGGCCCCGGATGTTTTGTCCCAGGCCCCGAATGTCCTGCCTGCCTGCTAGATACAACTGTATTGCCGTACACAGAACGGCAATACAATTGAATCTTACACTGGGAAGAGGCGAAGGACCTGTGGTGACATCACAGGTCATGTGATCAGCAAAACAGGCTGTGATAGGATGACCTGGATGATGTCACCATCATGTGACCAGTGCAGGATTGGACCAGAGTGAAGAGGAGGAGCCTAATGCAGGACTGGAGAGGTAAGTGAAGGGAGAGGCAGAGCAATGCTGGGAGTTGTAGTTATTTAACTGGGATGTATGTTAGGGCTGAAGGGAGGGAGACGGACCCCAAAATGCTGCAAGCAGCGTTTTTGTGTCCGCATGGCCTTGCAGAGCCAAACGGATCCGTCCTGACTTACAATGTAAGTAAATGGGGACGGATCCCTTTGCATTGACACAAAATGGTGCAATTGTAAACAGATCCGTCCCCCCATTGACTTTCAATGCAAGTCAGGACGGATCCGTATTGGGACTTAGAAACTCAAATCTAATACAAACGGATCGGTCCTGAACGGATGCATTCGTTTGTATTATCGGTGCTGATCCGTCCTTTACAAGTACAGGACAGATCCGCACGAACGCAAGTGTGAAAGTAGCCATAGGGGGTGATGTTTGCATTGGATTATGCGTTGGAGGCGGCTGGGGAGGAGATGATGTTATTTACATGGGACTGTATGGTGGAGGGAGGAGTATGATTGCAGGGGGCACTGCAGATCCAGGGAACATTATAGGCATCTTATTACTACTGGGGGCTCTATAGGAGGGTCTTATAGATCCGCCTTATTTCTACTAAGCGCACTATGGGGGCCTTATTACTACTGAGGGGAACAATAGGGGGCCTTATTTCTACTAGGGACTCTGTGAGGGTATTATTAATATGGGAGGGCTCTTCTAATAATGGGGGGCATTGTTGAGGAGCATTATCACGGTTGGGGCAGTGTTACTAATGAGGGCATTCTAGAAGGGAATTACTATTGGTGGGACTATGAGGAGCACTATTACTATGGGGGCAGTAATGTTTCTTCAGGATAGTATTTGGGGGTATTGGGGGGGGGGGGGGGTAGGGGCGTAACTAAAGGCTCATGGGCTCCGGTGCAAGAGTTCATCTTGGGCCCCCCTTCCCTCAGTGCTTTGTGTGTCTTCTTATGCGGCACAAGTGTCTTTGGGCCTGGGCCCGGTAGCGACTGCTACCTCTGCACCCTCTATAGCTACACCCCTGGGGGAGGGGAGGGGGCACAGCAAGCAGCAGGATAACACTGTGAGGACTCCAGTTGGGGGATAATGATAGAATGTGAGGAAGCTAAGATGTCTGTGTGTCACACTCTGCAGAGACAAGGCGGCTGAGAGAAGTTGTCCAGACCGAGTGGAGAAGATGATAACAGAGAGGAGACGTCACCTGGAGGCCCTGGATGTGACAGGTAAGTTCTGCTGTATAGCAAGTACAGCAAAGTGCGGGGGGGGGGGGGGGGGGGCGTTATCCAGGGGGCCCAAGTAAATTCTTGCCCAGGGTCCAATCAATGTTAAAGACAGCCCTGTGCCTGAGACGAGTGAGACAGAGAGAGAGAGCAGACTGACACTCAGCACTGCAGAGACTAGGTATGATCGAGTCGATGTCTTGATAATGTCAGATACTAAGATTTGACCTGACAGCCTGACACTCAGGCTAGGCAGCAAGAGAGAGGAGGGGTGGGGAGGGAGGGGGACAGCCAGGACAGGGTACCACTCTAGTGAGTCCTGTTGTCCTCTATGAGCCCCAAAATGCCCATGGGGGAGAAGTAGGAACAAAGCGCACTGTCCTGAGATTTTTTGGGGGGCATTAGGGGTTGGGGGGGCTCATAGAGGACAGTGTGCTTTCCTCCTACACCTACCTACTCCTTCCTAACACCCCCCCCCCCCCCCCCCCGGGCATTTTGGATGGATATTAACCCCTCTAACTCCTTGCTGCTAATGCTGAATGTGCACACTTAGCATCAGCAGCAAAGAGTTAAAGGGGTTTAAAAGAGTTAAGGAGTTTAAAGAGTTAAGTTTTAAGGAGTTAAAGGGGTAAAAATACATGTAAGGCTACTTTCACACTTGCGCTTGATCGGATCCGTTCTGAACGGATCCGATCATATTAATGCAGACGGAGGCTCCGTTCAGTACGGATCCGTCTGCATTAATAACTTAGAAAAATTTCGAGAGTGAGAGTGCGAGAGTAGCCTGAGCGGATCCGTTCAGACTTTCAATGTAAAGTCAATGGGGGACGGATCCGCTTGAAGATTGAGCCATATGGTGTCATCTTCAAGTGGATCCGTTCCCATTGACTTACATTGTAAGTCTGGACGGATCCGCATGGCCAGGCGGACACCCGAACGCTGCAAGCAGCTTTCAGCTGTCCGTCTGGCCGTGCGGAGGCGAGCGGAGCGGAGGCTGAACGCCGCCAGACTGATGCAGTCTGAGTGGATCCGCATCCATTCAGACTGCATCAGGGCTGGACGGAGGCGTTCTGCTCCGCTCGTGAGCTCCTTCAAACGGAGCTCACGAGCGGACCGACGAACGCAAGTGTGAAAGTAGCCTTAATTTTACACGTTACTGCAACAAAGTTGGTTAATAATAAAATAAAAATGTTTATCCCTAACAGTTTCGGTAGGTCATGTATAAATGTATTTACTGGGGGTGTGGCATGGGAGGAGCCAGGTCAGGAAGTGGGAGGGGCAATGGTGGGTAGTGGGCGGGGTTAAGGGGCCCAATTCAGATTTTTGCTATGGGGCCCAGTGATTTCTATGTACGCCCCTGCCCACAATATACAGTATACCTCTACACTGTGCCCCACAATATACAGTATACCTCTACACTGTGCCCCACAATATACAGTATACCGCTACACTGTGCCCCACAATATACAGTATACCTCTACACTGTGCCCCACAATATACAGTATACCTCTACACTGTGCCCCACAATATACAGTATACCTCTACACTGTGCCCCAAAATATACAGTTTCTTCTGTAAAAATCATCAAGTGTCATGGGGGGGGCCCCCTTATTGTTTTTCGCCCCAGGGCCCCCATTTCACCTAGAACCGGCCCTGATCTCCAGTACTGAGCACAATACTCCAAATGAGGTCTCACTAGTGCTCTGTAGAGCGGAATGAGCACCTCCCTCTTTCTACTGGTAATTCCTCTCCCTATACACCCAAGCATTCTGCTAGCATTTCCTGCTGATCTATGACATTGTCTGCCTACCTTTAAGTCTTCTGACTGTGGGGATCCGCTCTGGTAGGCAGTGGTAGCGAGTGCAGTATAGAGCCAACACAGAATGGTCTTGGTGTAAAACACGATGCTTTGTTTATTCACACGGTGCATATTTGTGAAAGACAGTGCAGTTCATAGGGAGGGTGGTCACATACAACAGCAAAATAATAGTTCAAACACAGCAAGTCCCTGCTGCAGGCTACTTGAGGCCTGTTTCAGTCACATAAAGCAAAGTCTATTTAAAGCCAGGAGTAATGTCACCTTTTTCTCCTTGGTGAAGTAAGTCCATGGGTCTTGCTTCTAGCCACAGGATAAGGATCCCTCCTGGTTTCAGCTGCAGGATCTTGCACAGTCCTCCACAGGCCTCAGCACACAGCCCAGCTCACCTCCACTTCTCACTCTCACAGCCAGAGAACACAGAAGCTCCACATTGCGCACCACACCCTTGTTGCTGGTCAGGTTTTAACCCTTCCCTGCAAAACCTGGCCTGGACCGTGGGGAGACAGGCACCCGCCCGCATATCTGCCTGCTCCCAATAAGAGCCGGCCCGGATCCGCTGCAAAATGCACTTTTCTGGCTCTTACTCCACCGGGGCCAGGACCCCCGGTGGCACGTACCTCCCATCTACTACCACCCCAGGTACTCTCCTACATGACATAATGACCCTAAATCCCTTTCCCCAGATACTGAGGTTAGGACTGTATCACTGATTTTATATTCTTCTCTTGGGTTTTTACATTATCATGCACTTATCAACATTAAATTTTAGTTGCCAGATTTTTGACCATTCCTCTAGTTTTCCTAAATCCTTTTCCATTTGGTGTATCTCTCCAGGAACATCAACCCTGTTACAAATCTTTGTATCATCAGCAAAAAGACACACCTTACCATCGAGGCCTTCTGCAATTTCGCTGATAAAGATATTAAACAATATGGGTCCCAGAACAGATCCCTGAGGTACCCCACTGGTAACAAGACCATGGTCTGAATATACTCTACTGACTACAACCCTCTGTTGTGTGTCCCTCAGCCACTGCCTAATCCATTCAACAATATGGGAGTCGAAGCCCAAAGACTGCAATAAATTGATAAGCCTTCTATGTGGGACAGTATCAAAAGCCTTACTTAAGTCTAGATAAGCGATGTCTACTGCACCTCCGCCATCTATTATTTTTGTCACCCAATCAAAAAAATCTATAAGATTAGTTTAACATGATCTACCTTAAGTAAACCCAAGCTGTTTTTCATCTTTCAATCCATGGGATTTTAGATGTTCCACAATCCTCTCCTTAAGTATGGTTTCCATTAATTTCCCCACTATTGATGTCAGGCTTACTGGCCTATAGTTGCCCGATTCCTCCCTACTACCTTTCTTGTGAATGGGCACAACATGCTAATTTCCAATCTTCTGGGACGACTCCTGTTGCCAGCGATTGGTTAAATAAATCTGTTAATGGTTTTGCTAGTTCACCGCTGAGCTCTTTTAATAGCTTTGGACTTAAGTAAGGATTTTAATAGCTTTGGGTGGGCGGCGGCTTGATGACGTGAACACGTCACGTCTCGCTCTCCCCCTCCCGTCCTCCTCCTCCCTTCCGTGCTCCCCTGCTCCCCTGCTCCATCTGATCAGCCGACGCTTTGAGCACCGCGACGCTGATTCTCATCCCCTCCTGTAGTCTCGGGAGCGGAGAGCTTGATCCCCTGTGGCCTCCTGCCGGCCTGTCGCTGGTCGCTTCCCTCCTCCTGGTTGATGCCCGCTGTCGCGTCTGTGGTGTGCTCCCCTTTGCTCCTTGTTCTCCTGCTCTGGCTTTGGACTGGTTTGAAGACTCCTTGCTTTCTCCCTCTGTTAGTCTCGATCCTCCTGCTTCTGCTTGGCGTCGTGTGCTTGGACCTTGGCTGCTTGTGATGGACCGTCTGCCCTCTGCTGGTGACCAGTGAGGACGCCGAACACGTGAGAGAACTGCAAATCTGTGACTGTGCTGTTGCCATTTTCTCAACTTCCCCTCTGCACCGTTGTGTTTTTTCCAGCATACATGTGGTTTCTAAAGAAAGAGGGATAGAGGGGAAATAAAGGACAAGGAGAGGGAAGGAAAGGGGGGGGGGAGGGGAAGGGAATGGCCCCAAAGCGACGGTCAGTGGACTCCTCTGGAACAAAGTTGGGGTCTAAGACTCCAGAGAGTAAAGTTGACAAGTTTCTGAAATCTCCCTCCCTAAATGAAAATAATTTATTCAAAACGAAATTGTCTGCCAATCCGAAGAAAACTGTTAAAATTCCCCAAACTGATGAACTGTCTGAGGATGGATCAACAGAGGCAGGCCAGGAAGCAGGAGAGGCAGGTCTCCTGGCACAAACAGGAATTGAACATGATCCTTTAGTTCTGGAAAAAATCCTGTGTGCTGTCGAAAATAATGGCACTCTAGTGCAAGGGATGTCCACTCAATTGGGGTCAATGCAGAGTGACATATCTCTAATAAGAGAAGATTTGGCAAAAATCCGTGATCGAGTCCTCAATGTGGAAAGGACAGTCGACTCTCTTCAATCTGATATGGACATGTTAAAATCTAAGACTCTGTCTCTTGCTTCAGAAAACCAATTATTGCAAAATAAGTTGGAGGATTTGGAAAACAGATCAAGGCGGAATAATATTCGCATAATTGGATTTCCAGAAGGAGTTCAAGGCCGACAGTTAGTGGAACAACTTAAGGATGTGATTTTGAAAAATCTTGGCAGCGAACATTTCTCTTCTATGTTTCAAATAGAAAGAGCCCACCGAATCCCAGGAGGGAAACCTATTCCAGGGAGGCCGCTGCGAGCAATCCTAATGAAACTGTTATTGTCCATGGACAGAGACATGATACTGAGAAGAGCAAGAGAATGTACACCTATTGAACACCAGGGCACTAAATAGCTTTTTTTCCCTGATTTTGCTCGGCAGACCCAAGAAAAAAGAAGAAGTTTTATAGAGATAAAGAAACGCTTGGCGTCTAAGGATATTAAATACTCCCTACAGTATCCAGCGAAACTAAGAGTGATTTATAATGGGACTTCCCAATTTTTTGAAAAACCACAACAAGCGCTGGTCTGGATGGAGCAACTGGGCATTTGAAATTTTGTAACATTATGATCGAGGGGATGGAGGGGAGGTGGGGCTATAGGGGGGGGGGGAGAATGGCCGGAGGGTAGAGGTTCGCTGACTAGATCGGGTGGACCAACGGAGAGGGGGGGGGGGAGGGAAGGGGGAGAGCGAATCCACCTTGCAGGAATGGGTTTTATAATTTCCTTTTTTTTTTTTTCTTCATTTTAATTGATGTCCATTAGAATCGTTTCTTGGAATGTTAGAGGTCTTGGGAAAAGGGTTAAAAGGCAAGCTATTATGGATGCAGTAAAAATATATCTTCCTGCAATTATTTGCATAGTAGAAACTCACCTTACCAAAGAGACCGTGACCCATTTGATAACGGGATGTCACTCTCAATCTTACCACTCCACCTTCAGTAGTGTCTCTAGGGGCGTTTCGGTTCCGATTCATATTTCTGTAGATTTTATCTTGATAGAATCCCATATAGATGATCAGGGCAGATTTATTTTTTTGTATGGTAAGCTCCATGGCTATAGCTATATTCTTGCTTTTTTTTTTTATATACCTCCATTTTCGATGTATCCACTTATACAGCTACTGCTTTTTTTGGAAAAGAGACCAGAATGTCAGCTTGTTCTGATGGGGGATTTTAATGCTATTATAGATCCTAAAAAGGACAGACTGACATTAGATGCAGACTTGGGGATTTTTTTGCAATTCCCCATTGCCCCAGTTTTGTTCGGAGGTTGGAGTGGTGGATATATGGGAACATCTTGGCGGAGGAAAGAGAGTATATTCCTGTGTTAGCAGAGGTGGTAGAGCAATGTCTAGGATCAATTTAGCATTCACTAATGAGAGCAATTTGAAGAATATTAGAGGGATACGATATGGAGTAAGAACAGTCTCAGACCACTCACCCGTATCAATTGAAGTTCGCACTGGGGAGAATAAGGATAATAGGGGGTTTGGATTCAAGTTGAATCCATACTGGCTTACCATTATGGACAACCACCAGTCTACTAAATCACTTATATCCTCCTTTTGGGAGGTGAATCTCCCCTCTGCTAACATCAACTCAGTATGGGATGCCCTGAAAGCATATCTGAGGGGGGTTTTTTATAAGTGATATCGCTGCAGTAAGGAGAACATTTAAGAAAAAAGAGGAGGAACTGGTTAAGACTGTCGCATCTACAATGGAGCGATTTATTAGTCAACCTACTGAACATAATAAGGAAGAGATGCAGAAGGCTAGCTGCTCTTTGGAGAAATACGTAACCGAGAAAGCAAATCATAGAGTATTTTTTAAGGGACAAAAGTATTTTTTGGAGTCTGGACGCCCTGGCAAGCTCTTAGCCAGAATAATTACACAACAAGATAAGAAAAATAAATCTATTACCTTGATTCGCAATTTAGATGGAGAAATTATATCAGATCCAGAGGGAATTAGAGATACTTCTTTACAATACTTTGCTCAGATATATAGAGCCTCTCCCGGTTTGCCACCTGACCTGGTGAGGCGGTTTCTGGAGAAAATTCCACTTCCGAACTTGAAGGAAGCTCAAATAAAATACTTGGAAGAGGATTTGTCTCTTTTGGAGCTCCAGGAGGCTTTGAGGTCTATCTCTGGGAACTCATCGCCAGGGTTAGATGGTCTTCCGTACGAATCTTATTGCAAGTACAGTGATGTGATCCTTCCTCATATGCTAGAAGTTTTTTCTCAAGCATTACAGGTAGGGGGTTTACCACATTCCATGATGGAGGCCTTGATAGTCCTAATTCCAAAAAAAGATAAAGATCTGGTACAATTGAGTTCTTACAGACCAATTTCCCTACTAAATACTGATGTTAAGTTATTATCAAAAGTTCTGGCTGGGAGGCTCTCTTGGGTTATATCTTCTATTATCCATCCAGATCAAAATGGCTTTATGCCAAAAAGGGGCACTCATCACAATCTGCATAGGGTATTTACGAATATTCAGTCTCCTGGGTATGACGCCCGCTCCATCCTGTCGTTGGATGCCACTAAAGCCTTCGACAGGGTGGCGTGGACTTTTCTCTGGGAGGTGATGAAAAAAAATGGGTTTTGGCCCCAGATTCATGGCGATGGTTCAGTTGTTATATAATTCTCCAGCTGCTAGGATTAGGATTAACGATATGATGACAGAGAGTTTTGTACTAGGAAGAGGCACCCATCAAGGCTGTCCTCTTTCCCCTCTTTTATTTAACATTTATATTGAACCCCTAGCAGCCAGTATAAGTCAGACTCGAGAGTGGCTGGTTTTGGTATAATGATCGTGTATCCCTCTCTGCAGATGATATCCTGTTCTTTATTCATCAGACAGAAAATACTCTTCCTCGTATAATGGAGCTGGTTAGTCTTTTTTCCGACTCGTCTGGCCTGGAGGTTAACTGGGAGAAGACTGTTCTCCTCCCTATAGACGAGTTGCGAGGAGATTGGAATAACCAGCTATTGATCTCTGACTCAATAAAGTACCTGGGGATAACAGTCTCCGCCAAAACTCAAGAATATCTACAACTCAACTTGATTCCTTTGTTGATAAAGTTGAGAGCTAAAACTAAGATATGGCAAAAAATCAGTTTCGTTAATAAAAATTGTAGTGCTGCCCCAGGTTCTTTATGTTCTGCGCAACTCGCCTATATGGATTGAGGATAAGTATTTTAGATTGATAGAGCGGATGCTTAATGATTTGCTATGGGGGAGAAATCGCGTGAGATTAAAGGTGCTTTACTTTTCTATGCCCTATAATCGGTGAGGTCTTAACTAGGGATGAGCGAACCCGAACTGTATAGTTCGGGTTCATACCAAATTTTGGGGTGTCCGTGACACGGACCCGAACCCGAACATTTTCGAAAAAGTCCAGGTTCGGTGTCCGTCGCTTTCTTGGCGCTTTTTGAAAGGCTGCAAAGCAGCCAATCAACAAGCGTCATACTACTTGCCCCAAGAGGCCATCACAGCCATGCCTACTATTGGCATGGCTGTGATTGGCCAGTGCAGCATGTGACCCAGCCTCTATTTAAGCTGGAGTGACGTAGCGCCGCACGTCACTCTGCTCTGAACAGTGTAGGGAGAGGTTGCAGCTGCGACTGTTAGGGCGAGATTAGGCAGTGATTAACTCCTCAAAAACACTTAAGTCAGTGATCGATCTACAGCTGTGGATCATTGAACTGCTGCTATTCAATTGCTCACTGTTTTTAGGCTGCCCAGAGCGTTTTTCAGTCACTTTTTTCTGGGGTGATCGGCGGCTATTTTGGTCGGTCTTGTGGTGTGCCAGCACAAGCTGCCACCAAGTACATTTAACCATCAATAGTGTGGTTATTTTTTGCCTATATCCTACATCAGGGGCAAGCTGTCACCAAGTGCATTTAACCATCAATAGTGTGGTTATTTTTTGGCTATATCCTACATCAGAGGCAAGCTGTCACCAAGTGCATTTAACCATCAATAGTGTCGTTATTTCTTGGCTATATCCTACATCAGGGGCAAGCTGTCACCAAGTGCATTTAACCATCAATAGTGTGGTTATTTTTTGGCTATATCCTACATCAGGGGCTTGGCTGTGCTTGCTATTTTATTGAGGGGTGAAATACAATTGCCAAAATAGCAGTACCCTAAATCTGGTGTTTCAGCTGTGGCCAGCCAATTGTAATACTGTCTGCTGTCTGGCAGAGGATATATTTTTGCTCAGGGTTGAAATACAATTCCCAACTTAGCAATTTCCTAAATTAGTGGTTTCTGCTGTATCAGGGCTACTTTAAATCTATTTATTAAAAGGGTATATTAGATTCAAGGTGCTGATAGGGTCATTCTCAATAACTTCACACACACGCTACTGTGCAATTCCAAGTCTAATTCTGTCTGTAAACGTATACCTGTCACCCAGCGCCTAAATAATAGGCCTCAAATTTATATTCATCTAAATCTGTGGTTATTGCTGAGGCTGGTCAAGTTATTTTGGGTCCGTCAAAGCACAGTTTTTGTTCTGGGTTGAAATACAATTCCCAACTTAGCAATTCTCTAAATTAGTGGTTTCTGCTGTATCAGGCCTACTTTAAATCTATCCCTAAAAGGGTATATTAGATTCAAGGTGCAGATAGGGTCATTCTCAATAACTTCACACACACGCTACTGTGCAATTCCAAGTCTAATTCTGTCTGTAAACGTATACCTGTCACCCAGCGCCTAAATAATAGGCCTCAAATTTATATTCATCTAAATCTGTGGTTATTGCTGAGGCTGGTCAAGTTATTTTGGGTCCGTCAAAGCACAGTTTTTGTTCTGGGTTGAAATACAATTCCCAACTTAGCAATTCTCTAAATTAGGGGTTTCTGCTGTATCAGGGCTACTTTAAATTTATCCCTAAAAGGGTATATTAGATTCAAGGTGCAGATAGGGTCATTCTCAATAACTTCACACACATGCTACTGTGCAATTCCAAGTCTAATTCTGTCTGTAAACGTATACCTGTCACCCAGCGCCTAAATAATAGGCCTCAAATTTATATTCAGCTAAATCTGTCGTTACTGCTGTGCCTTTATTAGTGTAATACGGTACCTAAATAGATAGCCAGATAGTGTTATGTGTCTGTAAAAAAAAGGCCTGAATTTGAATTCAATACATTGGGCCAAATAATATTTTTCTTATTGTGGTGAACGGTAACAATGAGGAAAACATCTAGTAGCGGACGCGGACATGGTCGTGGTGGTGTTAGTGGACCCTCTGGTGCTCGGAGAGGACGTGGCCGTTCTGCCACAGCCACACGTCCTAGTGTACCAACTACCTCAGGTCCCAGTAGCCGCCATAATTTACAGTGATATTTGGTGGGGCCCAATGCCGTTCTAAGGATGGTAAGGCCTGAGCAGGTACAGGCATTAGTCAATTGGGTGGCATTATCTCCCACCCAGTCTTCTGCAGAAAGCGCACAGATGGCGCCTGAAAACCAAGCCCATCAGTCTGTCACATCACCCCCATGCATACCAGGGAAACTGTCTGAGCCTCAAGTTATGCAGCAGTCTCTTATGCTGTTTGAAGACTCCGCTGGCAGGGTTTCCCAAGGGCATCCACCTAGCCCTTCCCCAGCGGTGGAAGACATAGAATGCACTGACGCACAACCACTTATGTTTCCTGATGATGAGGACATGGGAATACCACCTCAGCACGTCTCTGATGATGACAAAACACAGGTGCCAACTGCTGCGTCTTTCTGCAGTGTGCAGACTGAACAGGAGGTCAGGGATCAAGACTGGGTGGAAGACGATGCAGGGGACGATGAGGTCCTAGACCCCACATGGAATGAAGGTCGTGCCACTGACTTTCACAGTTCGGAGGAAGAGGCAGTGGTGAGACCGAGCCAACAGCGTAGCAAAAGAGGGAGTAGTGGGCAAAAGCAGAACACCCGCCACCAAGAGACTCCGCCTGCTACTGACCGCTGCCATCTGGGACCGAGCTTCAAGGAGTTCCCTGGCATGGCACTTCTTCAAACAATGTGCTGACGACAAGACCCGAGTGGTTTGCACGCTGTGCCATCAGAGCCTGAAGCGAGGCATTAACGTTCTGAACCTTAGCACAACCTGCATGACCAGGGACCTGCATGCAAAGCATGAACTGCAGTGGAGTAAACACCTTAAAAACAAGGAAGTCACTCAGGCTCCCCCTGCTACCTCTTCTGCTGCTGCCGCCTCGGCCTCTTCTGCTGCTGCCGCCTCTGCCTCTTCCTCTGCCTCTGGAGGAACGTTGGCACCTGCCGCCCAGCAAACAGAGGATGTACCACCAACACCACCACCTCCGTCACCAAGCATCTCAACCATGTCACACGCCAGCGTTCAGCTCTCCATCTCACAAACATTTGAGAGAAAGCGTAAATTTCCACCTAGCCACCCTCGATCCCTGGCCCTGAATGCCAGCATTTCTAAACTACTGGCCTATGAAATGCTGTCATTTAGGCTGGTGGACACAGACAGCTTCAAACAGCTCATGTCGCTTGCTGTCCCACAGTATGTTGTTCCCAGCCGGCACTACTTCTCCAAGAGAGCCATGCCTTCCCTGCACAACCAAGTATCCGATAAAATCAAGTAGGGCTGCAGTAAACGATTATTTTAGAAATCGAGTATTCTATCGATTATTTTTTACGATTAATCGAGTATTCTAATAAGAAAAAATGAATTAATAGACTGTTTTCCTTTATAAAAACTCACCAGACCCCCTGCCATCAGTCCCCAACGCCCTTCATTCTCCCCCAGTGCCATCAGCTCTCTCCACTTGTGCCATCAGCTCAGCAGGGATAGTGCACACAGTGATGTCACAGTGCAGGGATAATGTGCTCGGTGATGTCACAGTGCAGGGATAGTGTGCTCGGTGAGGTCACAGTGCAGGAATAGTGTGCTCGGTGATGTCACAGTGCAGGAATAGTGTGCTCGTTGATGTCACAGTGCAGGGATAGTGTGCTCGATGATGTCACAGTGCAGGGATAGTGTGCTCGATGATGTCACAGTGCAGGGATAGTGTGCTCGGTGAGGTCACAGTGCAGGGATAGTGTGCTCGGTGAGGTCACAGTGCAGGGATAGTGCGTTCGGTGATGTCACAGTGCAGGGATAGTGTGCACAGTGATGTCATGGTGAAGGGATATACCCACATCAGAGACTAAAAGGAAACAAAACCAAAACCACCCTGAACCAGCCACTAACGACAGGGGGTGCTCTAACACCCTATGCTGCCAATCATCAGCCCCTCTAAACAAGGCCAGTGAGCACTACTACCCCTATCATTTTCTGGCCATTCCGGCACAGGTGACACAGCTCTAACTAGTCCATGCTCCACCACTGGGTGGTAAACGTGTTATCATAGGGGTTCTCCGTGCTGGGACACACATGGCGAGCACTAATCACACAGTGCCCCTCCACACATGCAGCCACTTACCAGCCTTCCACCGACAACCAGCAGCCAGCAGTTCTGATCTGTACTGCCACTCGCGCCCCGCCTCCTCCGCTGCCAGCCACTCAGCACACAGCGTCAGGTCATAGTGCGCGCTTACAAGCACTATGACCTGACGATGTGTCAGGATCCAGTACAGCGCTTTGCGGGCCGGCGGGTGACCACGGAGCGGTGAGAAATAGCAAGCGCTTCACTCCCGCTCCATGGTCACATGACACAAACGAATCCTCGATGGTAAAAATTTGCATCGAGAATTATTTTGTGTCGAATTACTCGATTAAATCGAGTAATCGTTTCAGCCCTAAAATCAAGTGTGCACTGCACAACGCCGTCTGTGGCAAGGTCCACCTAACCACAGATACGTGGACCAGTAAGCACAGCCAGGGACGCTATATCTCCCTTACTGCACACTGGGTAAATGTAGTGGCGGCTGGGCTCCAGGCGGAGAGCTGTTTGGCGCACGTCCTTCCGCCGCCAAGGATCGCAGGGCAACATTCTTTGGCTCCTGTTGCCTCCTCCTCCTACTTGGCTTCCTCCTCCTCTTCTTCCACCTGCTCATCCAGTCAGCCACACACCTTCACCACCAACTTCAGCACAGCCCGGGGTAAACGTCAGCAGGCCATTCTGAAACTCATATGTTTGGGGGACAGGCCCCACACCGCACAGGAGTTGTGGCGGGGTATAGAACAACAGACCGACGAGTGGTTGCTGCCGGTGAGCCTCAAGCCCGGCCTGGTGGTGTGCGATAATGGGCGAAATCTCGTTGCAGCTCTGGGACTAGCCGGTTTGATGCACATCCCTTGCCTGGCGCATGTGCTGAATTTGGTGGTGCAGAAGTTCATTCACAACTACCCCGACATGTCAGAGCTGCTGCATAAAGTGCGGGCCGCCTGTTCACGCTTCCGGCGTTCACATCCTGCCGCTGCTCGCCTGTCTGCGCTACAGCGGAACTTCGGCCTTTCCGCTCACCGCCTCATATGCGACGTGCCCACGAGGTGGAACTCAACCTTGCACATGCTGGACAGACTGTGCGAGCAGCAGCAGGCCATAGTGGAGTTTCAGCTGCAGCACGCACGGGTCAGTCGCACTGCGGAAAGGCACCACTTCACCACCAATGACTGGGCCTCCATGCGAGACCTGTGTGCCCTGTTGCGCTGTTTCGAGTACTCCACCAACATGGCCAGTGGCGATGACGCCGTTATCAGCGTTACAATACCACTTCTATGTCTCCTTGAGAAAACACTTAGGGCGATGATGGAAGAGGAGGTGGCCCAGGAGGAGGAGGAGGAGGAAGAGGGGTAGATTTTAGCACTTTCAGGCCAGTCTCTTCGAAGTGACTCAGAGGGAGGTTTTTTGCAACAGCAGAGGCCAGGTACAAATGTGGCCAGCCAGGGCCCACTACTGGAGGACGAGGAGGAAGAGGATGAGGAGGAGGTGGAGGAGGATGAGGATGAAGCATGGTCACAGCGGGGTGGCACCCAACGCAGCTCGGGCCCATCACTGATGCGTGGCTGGGGGAAAACGCAGGATGATGACGATACGCCTCCCACAGAGGACAGCTTGTCCTTACCTCTGGGCAGCCTGGCACACATGAGCAACTACATGCTGCAGTGCCTGCGCAACGACAGCAGAGTTGCCCACATTTTAACGTGTGCGGACTACTGGGTTGCCACCCTGCTGGATCCACGGTACAAAGACAATGTGCCCACCTTACTTCCACTGGAGCGTGATAGGAAGATGCGTGAGTACAAGCGCACGTTGGTAGACGCGCTACTGATAGCATTCCCAAATGTCACAGGGGAACAAGTGGAAGCCCAAGGCCAAGGCAGAGGAGGAGCAAGAGGTCGCCAAGGCAGCTGTGTCACAGCCAGCTTCTCTGAGGGCAGGGTTAGCATGGCAGAGATGTGGAAAAGTTTTGTCAACACGCCACAGCTAACTGCAACACCACCTGATACGCAACGTGTTAGCAGGAGGCAACATTTCACTAACATGGTGGAACAGTACGTGTGCACACCCCTCCACGTACTGACTGATGGTTCGGCCCCATTCAACTTCTGGGTCTCCAAATTGTCCACGTGGCCAGAGCTAGCCTTTTATGCCTTGGAGATGCTGGCCTGCCCGGCGGCCAGCGTTTTGTCTGAACGTGTATTCACATCGGCAGGGGGCGTCATTACAGACAAACGCAGCCGCCTGTCTACAGCCAATGTGGACAAGCTGACGTTCATAAAAATGAACCAGGCATGGATCCCACAGGACCTGTCCATCCCTTGTGCAGATTAGACATTAACTACCTCCCCTTAACCATATATTATTGTACTCCAGGGCACTTCCTCATTCAATCCTATTTTTATTTTCATTTTACCATTATATTGCGGGGCAAACCAAAGTTGAATGAACCTCTCCTCTGCCTGGGTGCCGGGGCCTAAATATCTGACAATGGACTGTTCCAGTGTTGGCTGACGTGAAGCCTGATTCTCTGCTATGACATGAAGACTGATTCTCTGCTGACATGAAGCCATATTCTCTGTTATGGGACCTCTCTCCTCTGCCTGGGTGCCTGTGCCTAAATATCTGACAATGGACTGTTCCAGTGTTGGGTGACGTGAAGCCTGATTCTCTGCTATTACATGAAGACTGATTCTCTGCTGACATGAAGCCATATCGTCTGTTATGGGACCTCTCTCCTCTGCCTGGGTGCCTGGGCCTAAATATCTGACAATGGACTGTTCCAGTGTTGGGTGACGTGAAGCATGATTCTCTGCTATGACATGAAGACTGATTCTCTGCTGACATGAAGCCAGATTCTCTGTTACGGGACCTCTCTCCTCTGCCTGGGTGCCGGGGCCTAAATATTTGACAATGGACTGTTACAGTGTTGGGTGACGTGAAGCATGATTCTCTGCTATGGGACCTCTCTCCAATTGATATTGGTAAATTTTTATTTATTTTATTTTTATTTTTAAAAAAATAGGGAGGAACAATAGGGAGGAACAAAAATACCAATCTTCAAAAAAGCTAAATTTAGCCAACTAAGAGAGGCCATAGGCCGAACTAACTGGGACAAAGTCCTCACAAATAAAAATACAGCCACAAAATGGGATATCTTTAAAAACATCCTAAAATCTCATTGTGAGAGGTACATACTGTATGGGAATAAAAGGTTAAGGAACAAAAAGAAACCAATGGGATAAATAGAACTGTAAAGAAAGCAATAAATGACAAAAAGAATGCATATAATTAACTGAAACAGGAGGGTAGCACGGCCAAACTAGAGACCGAGAGATTAATTGCCAAAGACAGTAAAACTAACTCTAAAATGTTCTTCAATTATATAAATGTTAAAAAGTATAAATCTGAAGGTGTCGGCCGTTTAAAGAGTAATGAGGGGGAAGTCGCAGAGAGCGACAAGGAGAAAGCAAAGCTGTTAAATATTTTTTTCTCCAATGTATTCACTGAGGAAAATAAACTTTCAGATAACATGCAGAATGTAAAAATAAATTCCCCATTAAAAGTGTCCTGTCTGACCCAGGAAGAAGTACATCAGCGACTTAAATAGATTAAAACAGACAAATCGCCAGGACCGGATGGCATACACCCCCGTATCCTAAAGGAATTGAGTAATTTCATAGTCAGACCCTTATTTCTGATATTTGCAGACTCTACACTGACAGGGAATGTCCCACAGGATTGGCGCATGGCAAATGTGGTGCCAATATTCAAAAAGGGTCCAACAACAGAGCCTGGAAACTATAGGCCGGTAAGTTTAACATCTGTTGTGAGTAAACTGTTTGAAGGTTTTCTGAGAGATGCTATGTTAGAGCATCTCAACGGAAATAAGTAAATAACGCCATATCAGCATGGCTTCGTGAGGGATCGGATCATGTCAAACTAATTTAATCAGTTTCTATGAGGAGGTAAGTTCTAGACTTGACAGCTGGCGAATCAATGGATGTCCTGTATATTGGACTTCTCAAAAGCATTTGACACTGTAGCACATAAAAGGTTAGTATATAAAATGAGAATGCTCGGACTGGGAGAAAACGTCTGTATGTGGGTAAGTAACTGGCTCAAGTGATAGAAAACAGAGGGTGGTTATTAATGGTAAATACTCAGATTGGGTACACTGTCACTAGTGGAGTACCTCAGGGGTCAGTATTGGGCCCTATTCTCTTCAATATATTTATTAATGATCTTGTAGAAGGCTTGCATAGTAAAAGTATCAATTTTTCGCAGATGACACTAAACTGTGTAAAGTAATTAACACTGAAGAGGACAGTATACTACTACAGAGGGATCTGGATAGATTGGAGGCTTGGGCAGATAAGTGGCAGATGAGGTTTAACACTGACAAATGTAAAGTTATGTACATGGGAAGGAATAATGCAAGTCACCCGTACTTATTAAATGGTAAAACACTCGGTAACACTGACATGGAAAAAGATCTAGGAATTTTAATAAACAGCAAACTAAGCTGCAAAAAACAGTGTCAGGCAGCTGCTGCCAAGGCAAATAAGATAATGGGTTGCATCAAAAGGGGCATAGATGCCCGTGATGAGAACATAGTCCTACCACTTTACAAATCATTAGTCAGACCACACATGGAGTACTGTGTACAGTTCTGGGCTCCAGTGAACAAAGCAGACATAGCAGAGCTGGAGAAGGTCCAGAGGAGGGCAACTAAAGTAATAACTGGAATGGGGCAACTACAGTACCCTGAAAGATTATTAAAATTAGGGCTATTCATTTTAGAAAAAAGACGACTGAGGGGAGATCTAATTAATATGTATAAATATATCAGGGGTCAGTACAGAGATCTATCCCATCAGCTATTTATCCCCAGGACTGTGACTGTGACGAGGGGACATCCTCTGCGTCTGGAGGAAAGAAGGTTTGTACACAAACATAGAAAAGGATTCTTTACGGTAAGAGCAGTGAGACTATGGAACTCTCTGCCTGATGAGGTGGTGATGGTGAGTACAATAAAGGAATTCAAGAGGGGCCTGGATGTATTTCTGGAGCGTAATAATATTACAGGCTATAGCTACTAGAGAGGAGTCGTTGATCCAGGGAGTTATTCCGATTGCCTGATTGGAGTCGGGAAGGAATTTTTTATTCCCCTAAAGTGGGGAAAATTGGCTTCTACCTCACAGTTTGTTTGTTTTTTTGCCTTCCTCTGGATCAACTTGCAGGATAACAGGCCGAACTGGATGGACAAATGTCTTTTTTCGGCCTTATGTACTATGTTACTATACATATATATATATATATATGTTGGTAAGGCTGATTAGTCAGCCTGCATTTGTGGGAGGGGCGCACTCACAGGCGTGTGTTTTCAGGTGCACAGCTGCCGCTGGGTGTCATTAGCAGACTAGCTTCTCTGGTGGTAGGAGTCTTTCTTTGCAGCATGGAGCTTGTTATTTTTCTCTCTGCTACCGTAGCATGCACGCTCCATACTACGTAGGTAGGTTGGGCCGGGGCCATCTCTCCTGGCAGGTCGGAACCGACTTTGCTAGCGAACGAGAGGCTTTGCCTCAGAATCTGCTACCTCAGGTTTGCTCATTGGGCCTAAATACTTCCATTTGCTTTTCAATTTTGTTTGTTGGTAATAGGAGTTATAAAATGTGCAAGGGGAGACAGAGAAGAACGCGGCGGCACTGCTTCCACTGAGATTGCCGTCAGTGATAGGATAGCCGTAGGTGCGGTGTAATAAGCTTCACTATGTGGTGCTCAGCAAGGCAAGGATGCAGACTGTAGGTCACAATGCAGAGAGGAAATGTAACAAAGTTGCGGCACTCACCGAAGTACTAATATCTTCTTTATTGAGACTTCCTTAGAAGGCAGCATGGAGGATCCAGGGGCGGACACAATGTTACAAGCGGCGACGGCCGTTTCGCACGTGGGATCGCGCTTCCTCAGGCCGCTGAGTACGTCATGGCGCACAGAGTGCGCTTTATACAGGTGGACAGAGGGACGGCCGGCGCCGCCAGCCACTATCGCGCGCCCGTGAATTAATGACATACATTAAAAACATGCAAGCAACAGGTACAATTGTAGGTGCTAAAAACAGGTTAATCAGCACAAAGCCGGATTCAATTTATCTAGTAAGTTATAAATCCATATACAGAAGGCAGGGAGAGTGTCAGGAGGCGCAGTAAAAGAGCAAATGTGATAGATGCATTCAATTTCAGATAATAATATTCGGGCTGTTGAAGCCACGTAATACCAGTATGGAGAATCGCAGGTGCAGAACAACACTGTCAATACACAAAATCGCGATTGCGAAAAATCACGAATGCGAAAAATCGCATTGTGCGAACAATCCCCCTCTATTCTGAGCGCATGCGGTTTATAAGAACACTGACATATCATTTTTGTCGTTTATGCCTGCCGCACCCATCGCTCCAGTTTGCATAATCCACCTTGCCTCCCTCTGCAGGAGCAGGCGATGCCGGTCACCACCCCTAGGGATGGGACGGACATGCTCCACCCCCGCAAAGGAGAGGCAACGCGGATGGGCGTCGTGGGCAGTGCGGATATGATCAATAAGGCGTGGACTACCTCTACCGGACCGTATAGAACCAACGTGTTCGCGGATGCGCTCGAATAGAGGGCGGATTGTTTTGCCTATATAAAAACGTTTGTAGGGACAAAAAACTACATATACCACGTAGGATGTACGGCAGTTTATGAATTCCCGTACAGTGTGTTGTATCCCCCCTATCTGCAAATGTTTGCTACACACGTTTAATGCACAGAATGAACAGTGGCCACATTTAAAATTGCCTATAGGCTTCTTAAGCCAAGTCTCGCCCTTAGGTGTAGAGAATACACTCCTGACAAGTTTGTCCTTGCGTGTAGGGCACCTCCTAAATGTGACCAACGGTTTTTCACTGGTGAAGCTGCTGAGAGTAGAATCCCCCTTCAGTAGGTCCCAATTTCGATTAATTACCTGCCTGACTACCTCGGCGGCGGAACTATATTGAAAGGAGAAAGCAAGGCGTGAGGGTTTGGCACTAATTCTTTGTTCCATGAGTAAGGCATTGTGGTCCAATTGGGCCGCTTTGTGAAGAGCTGCAGAGACACTTCTCGGTGGATAACCCCTATCTATGAGCCTGCCCCTAAGTTCTCCAGCCTGCCGAAGGAAACCTTCATCGGTATCATTTATCCTGCGCAGTCGGACGAATTGTCCATACGGGACTGCACGTTTAACCGACGGCGGGTAGAAACTGGTCTGGTGGAGGAGGGAGTTGGTCGCCGTGGGCTTACGATAGCCACTGGTGTGTACAGTGCCTTCCTTTACAGTGACATGCACGTCTAAAAAATCCTTTGATTCCGTGCGTTTAGATGATCGACGAATGCACGGCATGACCCCTCGCTCCCCGACCAGACCAGAAAGATGTCATCCACGTATCTTAAAAGCAAGTGGATGTGGCGCAGGAAGGGTTTATCCATCGAGAAGATATAGGTCTCCTCAAATACCGCCAGGTACAGGTTAGCGAATGTGCACGAAACAGGAGTGCCCATCGCAGTACCTGGCGGTACCACTGTCCATCGAATTGAAAGACATTATTACTAAGGACAAGGTCCAATGCTTCATGAACGAAGTCATTAAATGCTGCACTCTTATCGCTTTTGGTCAAAACTGTATTGACTGCCTGAAGTCCTAGATCATGGGAGATACGGGTATATAGACTTTCGACGTCTAAAGACACGAGATTAAAATCATCCTGCCACTCAAGACCTCTGAGTGCCCGGAGAAAGTCTCCCGTGTCCTTTAGGTACATCGGAGTGCTATTTAGCAAAGGTCTAAGAAGCCAATCAATGTAGCCAGACAAGGGCTCCGTCACTGAACCGATCCCCGCAATAATCAGGCGACCCGGAGGTCGGGTCAGTGATTTGTGGATTTTAGGTACAAAGTACCATGTAGGAATTTTGGGGAAGGCAGGGATAAGTCGATCTTTCATGGTTTTGGGTAGAAATCCATTAAACACATATTGATTAATAAAGCTATACAACCTGGAGGATACATCAGGTAAAGGGTCTCCCCTAAGCTTTAAATATACCATGCTATCTCCTAGTTGCCTATATGCCTATAGTACTCCCTGGGCATCAGGACCACATTCCCTCCTTTGTCGGCCGGCTTAATGACCATATTATTCTGTTTACTAAGCCACAAGAGAGCGCGGGATTCCTCTACCGTTAGGTTAGAAGGTGCTGCGGGGTACACCAGCGCACGCATTTCTCTCAATACTCGCTTGTGGAAAAGGTCTATAGCCGAGCCGGCCGGCATGGGAGGAAGGAAGGTGGACCTGATGCCCCCCGTGCACCTATTGAAATGACCTGTGGTGTCCACGGGTTCTTCTAGTTCAGTGTTGGACAGAAAATGAATACAGGCTATCTCCTCATCGCTGAATCTGCCTAGTAAATGAAAATCGGTAAAAGACATGGTAGCTGGGACCTCTCCCTGCAAGGGGTCAGAACCCTGAAAGGGGGTCTCAGCAAACAACTTTTTGAGGTACAACTTACGAATCGACAGAAATAAGTCAATCTCAAAATCCACTAGGTTGAACTGTCTAGGTAGGCTGTATCCCAGCCCTCGGTTGAGGAGTGGGATACAGCCTGGGGGCAGTTCAGAGCCCGTGAGATTGATGACTATATTCTTGGTGGGTGCATTTGCACTCAGTTCATCATGTTCTACTGCCGCCAGGAGACCTGGCGTCTCCTCCTCGTAGATTTTCGGATCTCTCTGGATTTTTCTTGAGCGTCTGCCATGCCCCCTTCTCGTGCCTTTTCTAAAGGGGTTGTTTCTTCACCCGAGTTGACTCCATTTCCTTCAGATTGGCTTGATTCCGAATCAGTGGCCCTTGATTCCGGATAGTGGCTTGCGGCGCCGGCCGTCCCTCTGTCCACCTGTATAAAGCGCACTCTGTGCGCCATGACGTATTCAGCGGCCTGAGGAAGCGCGAAACGGCCGTCGCCGCTTGTAACATTGTGTCCGCCCCTGGATCCTCCATGCTGCCTTCTAAGGAAGTGCCAATAAAGAAGATATTAGTACTTCGGTGAGTGCCGCAACTTTGTTACATTTCCTCTCTGCATTGTGGGTAATAGGAGTTAGTTCCTATAAATCTTACAAGTTTCACTTTGCTTCGTTCGTCTCGTATGAAAAGTTACTTCAGCCAGTTTGCTGTAAAGAAAGAGTTACCCGGGTTGCACGGGACGTAATGTTTGGAGATCGGACGCAGCGTTTATTAATTAGGCCTTTTGCTGTTCCTTGCCATGTGTCTACCCCCCCCTCCTCCCGCTACCACCATCTTTAGACTTCATGTATTTCACTTTTGTAAGCCGTGTACCGGGGTGGGCTCCCCAGGATACAGCAAAGTCACAGACAAGGAAAGCGACACTGACACCAGCTTTATATGCAAAAATATAAACTTTACTTTGGAAACAGTATTAACACAAGTACAAACAGTATAAGTAATACCCCAGGCCCACAGTCACCGTCCGTGTCCGAGGGACAGGCCTAGCCTGTTGGCGTACACAGCAGAGCCTACAAGTCGTACTGTGCCGCTATAGAGGACACACCTAACAGACGCAGCAGAGCCTGCAAGTCAATTACTGCGCTGCAGTACAGTACAGTAAGGCCTAACAAAGCTATAACCCTATCTAACTAGCTAATACAAGGCCTAGGCTAGTCTATGTTACTTTAGGCGCCAAACAGTAAAGTACAATCGGTAATCAGGTGTACTGACCTGCGTCCGTTCTGGGCCTTAGGATGCCGCTTACCCGGGATGGCCACCAAGTTCTCAGCAACCGTGCGGCCTTGCTTGATGTTAAGGTCTTGATGTTCTGTCCATACACTGGAACTGGTCTTCCTGGGACAACCTCTCTTTCAAAGCGCTGGATCCTGACAGGGGACAGCAGATACTCTCCTTTCCTTGAGTGTCCATTCACTGCCGGACAGCCGCAAGCCAGGATGGAATCGGATTCAGTCCCTCACAGCATAATCCTTCCACCATGTCAGATCATCACTTCCTGGTTCACCCAGAAGCATGCTGACTGTGCTGCAAAACAGTGGCCTCTAGTGCCCGGAATGCCAAATGACAGCTCCAATACAATTTAAACATAAATATACAGGAAGAGCTTATCCACGATCTCACACTTTCATGCTATGCTGTTATCCTGAGCGGCATTTACACTTTCGGCTTTTATTTCATGTCTTATGCTGCATCCGCACGTCCTTACTGTACTGCACATTTCTACTCTTGGTTCGTATTCACTCAGATTGGTCTCACATTCAAGCTGCGCTCACCTGTTGGCTGTTACATCTCATTCCGTCCCCAGCCAACAGCCGGATCCGTATTACATGCCTGTTATTAAATGTTGTATACTCGACTTACAGCCATAGTCGCTTCATATGCCATCAGGTCCGGCTTACGTTTTAATTACTTATCGTCACCGCAACGTCATCCCTCTGGCTTCAGGGGCCCTATGACTGATCCAGCCTCATGGCCCCGGGGGCCCCATGCCTGTTTTTTATGTTTTGTTTGTTAAGGGTACGACATGGTTGTAGGCTGGTTAGTGTCCCAGGTTTGCTGTTGGAGTCTTATGCGAGTCCCCAAGGCATTCTGGTGCTGCATAAGTGGTTTATAAAAAAAAATAAGTGGAAGAGGCTCGCACGAGTGGCTCTTCGCTTATAGGACCTCACGACTGGCATCATCATTCGTAGTTTGCTCGGTCATCTGATACTTGTCCCGCCATAAGAGGCTTTCACGCATGGCTCCCGCCATAAGGGACTCGCTGGAGTGGCTCTTGGCTTAGAGGATTTCACAATTGTCATCGACATTGGTAGGTCATACGGCCATCTGATACTATTTTCCATGGCACACCTTTCAGAAGTTTTCTTTTGTTCATTTATATTTTACAGATTAGTACTTGTGGTTCATTTCAGCCTCATTTCATTAAAGGGATTCTGTCACCAGGTTTCACCTCCTCCAGATAAAAATATGGTTTAAAAATACGCTATTACTAACCTGTCATTCATAAACATAAGGTGCCCAAGGGGATGTAAATGGCTCCAAGCTGCCGCCCGCACCCGCTGCCGTTCGTGCCCAGCGCCGCCTCCCGCTCTCCCTCCCTCCCCCTCCTCCTGCTGTAAGATTGCTGTGACACCTCCCCCCTCCTCCTGCTGTAGGATTGCTGTGACGCCTCCCGCTCTCCCTCCCTCCCCCCTCCTCCTGCTGTAAGATTGCTGTGACGCCTCCTGCTCTCCCTCCCTCCCCCCTCCTCCTGCTGTAACATTGCGATGTTACAGCAGGAGGAGGGGGGAGGGAGGGAGGGAGAGCGGGAGGCGTCACAGCAATCTTACAGCAGGAAGAGGGGGGAGGTGTCACAGCAATCTTACAGCAGGAGGAGGGGGGATGCATCACAGCAATCTTACAGCAGGAGGAGGGGGGGTGTCACAGCAATCTTACAGCAGGAGGAGGGGGGAGGGAGGTAGGGAGAGCAGGAGGCGTCACAGAAGATAATGAGGCGGCGCTGGGCACGAACGGCAGCGGGTGCGGGCGGCAGCTTGGAGCCATTTACATTCCCTTGGGCACCTTATTTTTATGAATGACAGGTTAGTAATAGCGTATTTTTAGCAAAATGAGCCTACAGATTACATTTATAAGACCACATTAGGAATGGTTAAAGCTCCCTGAACATAAAAATATGGTTATCTGGAGGGGGTGAAACCTGGTGACAGAATCCCTTTAAGAAGCTTTACCCCATGTCTTTGTCTTTCTAGGTTATCGAGTCCCGGTTGCTTTCTAAACCCGTTGGGTTAAGCCCCAATCTTTTCCCCAGCCGTCCTTAATTCTAAGGTTCGCATCCCGGCGGCTGCCCGGCCCCATGGGCCCCTGGTGGTTGCTTCAGCCCCATGGCTTAAGGGGTCTGACCAATGGTTGTCTGTCCACCTGTGCAGCTATGCTTTTGAATGACTTATATCTTTACCTGCTTGCCAGCTTATGTTATTCATTTTAGTTAATGTCCGTTATCTCCATTTTCTGTCATGTTTCTCTTTGTCTTTTCAGGTCATGCAGTTGAACTATTGGGGTCACCTTCCAGGTCTCGTTCCTAACGATATTTCGCCTTGCATGTTATTCAGGCCACGTAGTTTATCTTGGGTATCGCCTGCCACATCGGTCAGGCTCATGGTTTAATTTCACCTGCACCTTATTCAGGTCACTTTTTATAGTTATAATTCTTAAAAAAAAAAAAAAACTCGGCCCCATGGCTTCGAGGGCCCGACGACTGCTTCGGCCCCATGGCTACGGAGGCCCGACGACTGCTTCGGCCCCATGGCTTCGGGGGCCCGACGACTGCTTTGGCCCCATGGCTTCGGGGGCCCGACGACTGCTTCGGCCCCATGGCTTCGGGGGCCCGATGACTGCTTTCGGCCCCATGGCTTCGGGGGCCCGACGACTGCTTCGGCCCCATGGCTTCGGGGGCCCGACGACTGCTTTGGCCCCATGGCTTCGGGGGCCCGACGACTGCTTCGGCCCCATGGCTTCGGGGGCCCGATGACTGCTTCGGCCCCATGGCTTCGGGGGCCCGACGACTGCTTCGGCCCCATGGCTTCGGGGGCCCGACGACTGTTTTCAGTCCTGCTGGGCTGATTGCCTGGTTGGTTGTCCATCTAGGCTGATTTGGCCCCTATGTATCACATACATACCTGCTTCCCTAATTTCCTAATAATCCATGTTGATCGCTCACTTTATGTTTTGACCGCAAACTGGTCCGGTTCGCCCTACAGCATCATTGTCATGTCTTACGCAGATATTTCGTCTTTCTTTAATTGTTCATGCTTTTGTTCAGGTCCTGCCAGAGGAAGAACAAGTAGGGCAATTCCATCTAGCATTTCAGTCTCTGATCGTAGTCGATCATATCTTGTCAACCAGGTCCCCGCGCAAAGTCTTTGCCTTTTTTACCACAACCAGGAATTCATTTTCGCCAGCAGCTTCATTGCATTGCATTCCCTCACTCATGGGAGGGCATAGACAGAATCTTGTATATTATGGCTTCATAGCTTCTTGCCGCACTATCCTCCGACTCCCTACAACCACGTTGAATCGGATTTTGGACACGGTCCGGC
Organism: Bufo gargarizans; assembly: GCF_014858855.1. Taxonomy (NCBI): domain Eukaryota; kingdom Metazoa; phylum Chordata; class Amphibia; order Anura; family Bufonidae; genus Bufo; species Bufo gargarizans. Next base: position 109,798,127 of record NC_058086.1, read on the forward strand.
ATTTCCTCACGGTAGAAGATTCAGATAGTAGGTCGGTCTTCACGTCTCAAGCGTAAAAACAATTCTCAGGGGCGCAGAGTAGAATAACGCGCGGATAGCTGTTGTCTGGGGAACTATTCAAGGATTCTCTTCCTATCTACATGGTTCTTTTTGGCCCTCATTCCTGCATAGTGTAGGCAGTTAGGTTTCGGTCCAATGATCTCCTTAAGCTAGGGCATTGCCAGTATTCGCACTAGAACCAAACTTTACACGTTTCAGTTGGTTTTTATGATCCATTTCACAACGTATTCCCGGTCCTCCATTCCGCTTTGGGGCAGTATCCGCAATATTAAGCATCATGTCTCTGGCCTTGTCATCCACAAGATGGGTGGTAAGTTTCCTACTGGTCTTGCCTCACATACCCTGAATTTTCACTCTAGATCCCGGATGCCTTGCAGTTGGCTTGGGGATTAGTTTGTACATGCCATTAAAATTCCTTTTCTACCCTACTTGGCTTGGTTTTTGCCCACTTATAGGCCTACCCACGATCATGGCTTAGGGCACACAACAAGCCATTTAGTCAGGTCAGCTAGAACACGCCTAGCTGGGTTAGGTTGTTCCTGTTTTCTCCCTAGGGTTCTTCGGATATCTCTTGGCCGTAGCCATGACCACAAATATATATATATATATATATATATATAGAGAGAGAGAGAGAGAAAGAGAGAGAGAGAGAGAACGAGAGAGAGAACGAGAGAGAGAACATTCTTCGCCAAGCTAAGTGATGTATTCCCACAGGAAAGACTTTCGAGGCCTTCCCATTTAAGATATGATCTAGCAAAGTTCCTAGATCCCTGTTATTTGTCTTAATATTCTTACCAAAGTTATATGTGTGAAAATAGTCCAGGATGGGGCAGAAGGATACAATTATCTCTTCTAAGTTATATCCTTGGATGGATATGCCCATTCTGGAAGTCATGTGATGAGTAGTTGGTTAGAGGGGGGGGGGTGGAATGTATTTTGCATTCTATATTGATGTCTAGGATTGGACAATGCCATCATGATATCACAAGGTTTTCTCTGAACAGAAGTGATGTATATAACTTATGTTCCTACTTTGATATCCTAACCTAATAATAGCTTGGTTATAATGTGACAAGTTATTTCCACTCACATGTATTGTTAAGCTTGTAATGCTTTATATTAACGTTTTTATATATATATATATATATATATATATATATATATATATATACAGGGAGTGCAGAATTATTAGGCAAGTTGTATTTTTGAGGATTAATTTTATTATTGAACAACAACCATGTTCTCAATGAACCCAAAAAACTCATTAATATCAAAGCTGAATATTTTTGGAAGTAGTTTTTAGTTTGTTTTTAGTTTTAGCTATTTTAGGGGGATATCTGTGTGTGCAGGTGACTATTACTGTGCATAATTATTAGGCAACTTAACAAAAAACAAATATATACCCATTTCAATTATTTATTTTTACCAGTGAAACCAATATAACATCTCAACATTCACAAATATACATTTCTGACATTCAAAAACAAAACAAAAACAAATCAGTGACCAATATAGCCACCTTTCTTTGCAAGGACACTCAAAAGCCTGCCATCCATGGATTCTGTCAGTGTTTTGATCTGTTCACCATCAACATTGCGTGCAGCAGCAACCACAGCCTCCCAGACACTGTTCAGAGAGGTGTACTGTTTTCCCTCCTTGTAAATCTCACATTTGATGATGGACCACAGGTTCTCAATGGGGTTCAGATCAGGTGAACAAGGAGGCCATGTCATTATATTTTCTTCTTTTATACCCTTTCTTGCCAGCCACGCTGTGGAGTACTTGGACGCGTGTGATGGAGCATTGTCCTGCATGAAAATCATGTTTTTCTTGAAGGATGCAGACTTCTTCCTGTACCACTGCTTGAAGAAGGTGTCTTCCAGAAACTGGCAGTAGGACTGGGAGTTGAGCTTGACTCCAGCCTCAACCCAAAAAGGCCCCACAAGCTCATCTTTGATGATACCAGCCCAAACCAGTACTCCACCTCCACCTTGCTGGCGTCTGAGTCGGACTGGAGCTCTCTGCCCTTTACCAATCCAGCCACGGGCCCATCCATCTGGTCCATCAAGACTCACTCTCATTTCATCAGTCCATAAAACCTTAGAAAAATCAGTCTTGAGATATTTCTTGGCCCAGTCTTGACGTTTCAGCTTGTGTGTCTTGTTCAGTGGTGGTCGTCTTTCAGCCTTTCTTACCTTGGCCATGTCTCTGAGTATTGCACACCTTGTGCTTTTGGGCACTCCAGTGATGTTGCAGCTCTGAAATATGGCCAAACTGGTGGCAAGTGGCATCTTGGCAGCTGCACGCTTGACTTTTCTCAGTTCATGGGCAGTTATTTTGCGCCTTGGTTTTTCCACACGCTTCTTGCGACCCTGTTGACTATTTTGAATGAAACGCTTGATTGTTTGATGATCACGCTTCAGAAGCTTTGCAATTTTAAGAGTGTTGCATCCCTCTGCAAGATATCTCACTATTTTTGACTTTTCTGAGCCTGTCAAGTCCTTATTTTGACCCATTTTACCAAAGGAAAGGAAGTTGCCTAATAATTATGCACACCTGATATAGGGTGTTGATGTCATTAGACCACACCCCTTCTCATTACAGAGATGCACATCACCTAATATGCTTAATTGGTAGTAGGCTTTCGAGCCTATACAGCTTGGAGTAAGACAACATGCATAAAGAGGATGATGTGGTAAAAATACTCATTTGCCTAATAATTCTGCACTCCCTGTATATATATATATATATATATATATATATTCATTTGCATGAATCCTTGTGTTTACTTATATATGTTTATAACCATGTACCCAATAAATCTGCATATTTTTTATAAACCTGAGTATTGTTGTAAAATGCAGAACTACATGTTTATCATTAGCGTCATCTCACGTCAAAAGAACTTATTTATCTGAGGAAATAGTCGGCCTCAGATGTGAATTGTATTAATTTGGTTGTCTAGAATTCACCAGGTCATGATTTTAAGAATTTATGACGCATTTAATAAATTTAATTTTTTTATGGTTAATTATTTTTATGACCATAATTAATCATTCTTAATTGAATTATTACCCCCGACACCATGTTCACAGCAGGGTGGCACCCAGACCAGCTCATGGCCATCACTAGTGCGTGGATGGGGGGATACAGAGGACACAGACGATACACCTCCCACAGAGGACAGGTTTTTGTTGCATCTGGGCAGCCTGGCACACATGAGCGATTACATGCTGCCAGGGCCGGTGCAAGGATTTTTGCCGCCCTAGGCAAGATAAAAATTGCCGCCCCCCCCTTATCAGATGATCTGCCCATATCATGACATCACATATGTTCCACCCCTTCTCAGCATTTAAATTAAAAGAACTGCTAGGTTTCCCTTAGGGTTAATCAAGCTTCTTGTAGATGTCTCCCTGACAGCCGCTAGAGGTGCTTCCGCGATTCTCACTGTGAAAATTACAGTGGGAAGATGCGGAACATAGTTTTGAATGCGTGCGCATGCACAGCTGAGAGGAGGATCGGGGAGAAGAGTTCCCAGTGCCGGCGCTGGAGAAAGGTAAGTGGCTGAAGGGGTTTTAACCCCTTCAGCCCAGTGGGAGGGGGACACGAGGGTGCCCCACTACTAACAACTATACAGTGCCAGGAAAATGAGTTTGTTTTCCTGGCACTATAGTGCTTATTTAACATCAGTACTGCACAGTGTCTTTCCTCTGCAGGAACAGGCTATAGACACCAGTACCACTACATTAAACTGTACTGGTTCTGGGACTATAGTTTCCTTTAAGGCTCCATTCACACGTCCGAAATTTCGTTCTGCATTTTGCGGAATTGCAGACCCATTCATTCCTATGGGACAGCACTTCCAGGTCCGCACTTCCGTTCCGCAAAAAAATAGAACATGTCCTATTCTTGTCTGCAATTGCGGACAAGAACAGGCATATTCTATTAGTGCCGGCAATGCGCAGTCCGCAAAATGCAGAACGCACATTGCTGCTTTCCGTGTTTTGTGGCTCCGCGGCTCTGTGTATCCGCAAAACACGTTGCGGAGGTGTGAATGGAGCCTTAATGTGAGGTAAATTGGTTTCCAATGTAGTATTAATAACTAAACAATTAAATAATAAACATATTGCATTGTCTACTTACCACCAGGACAATAAGATGATCTGGTCTCTGGCTGCAGTCTGGCTCTTGGTCTGGCTCTGGGGACTCCCCTGTCACTCTCTCCCCCCCCTCCCTTGTCACACTCTTCTCCCCCCCCTCCCTTGTCACACTCTTCTCCCCCCCCCTCCCTTGTCACACTCTTCCCCCCCTCTTGTCACTCTCTTCTCCCCCCTCTCTTGCCACTCTCTTCTCCCCCCTTGTCACTCTCTTCTCCCTCAATCCCTCCCTTGTCACACTCTTCTCCCCCCCCTCCCTCCCTTGTCACTCTCTTCTCCCCCCCCTCCCTCCCTTGTCACTCTCTTCTCCCCCCCTCTCTTGTCACTCTCTTCTCCCCCCTTGTCACTCTCTTCTCCCTCAATCCCTCCCTTGTCACACTCTTCTCCCCCCTTCTCCCCGCTCCCCCCTTGTCACTCTCATTTCCTCCCCCCTCCCTTGTCACTCTCAAAAGCTCCTGTACCGCGGACCAAACAGAGCTCGGCCACGCTACATTAGAGGCGCTTCCCTCCTGTCAGTCCCTCTCTTCAGGCTGCGCCCAGACGGTGCACAATCATAGGAGGCACCAGCCCAGGCAGTGCAGCAGCTGCCTAGTGCGGGGGAGGGCCTGCCGACGTACTTTATAATAAAAATATAAAAAAATTGCGGCAACGCTTTTTTTTTAAACCATACAGGACTGGCGCTTCCTGCTAAATTGCGCCCTAGGTGACTGCCAGGGTTGCCTTACAGGTGGCGCCCGCCCTGCTTGCTGCAGTGTCTCCGCAACGACCGTCGAGTTGCCCACCTTCTAACTTGTGCTGATTACTGGGTGGCCACGCTGCTGCATCCCCGTTACAAGGACAACCTACCGTCCTTAATTCCGTCATTAGAGCGTGATCGTAAGATGCGCAAGTACAAGCGCACGCTGGTAGACATGCTGCTGGTGGCATTCCCATCTGACAGCGGGGGCACAGTGGAAGCACAAGGCGAAGGCAGAGGACTAGAAAGAGGTCGCCAACGCAGCTGGGGCACCACCAGCACCTCAGAAGGCAGGGTTAGCATGGCCGAAATGTGGAAAAGCTTTGTCAGCACGCCACAACAACCAGCACCGCCAGCTGATATGGAACGTCTTAGCAGGAGGCAGCATTTCACCAACATGGTGGAGCAGTATGTGTGCACACGCCTACACGTACTAAATGACGGGTCTGCCCCCTTCAACTTCTGGGTCTCTAAATTGGGCACATGGCCTGAGCTTGCCCTTTTACACCTTGGAGGTGCTGGCCTGCCCTGCAGCCAGTGTATTATCTGAATGTGTGTTTAGCACGACTGGAGGGGGTTATCACAGACAAGTGCAGCCGCCTGTCCACAGCCAACGTGGACAAGCTCACGTTCATTAAAATGAACCAGGCTTGGATCCCACAAGACTTGTCTGTACCTTGTGCAGAATAGACATTTATACCACCATCAAACATACATTGTTGTACTCAAGTCAAGTGCAATGATTCTTTGTTTTATTTATTTTTATTTGTCCCAATATTTTGGGGGCTCCCTACCCCAATAAAAAAAAACAAAAAAAACATTGTTGGCTTCCTCCTCCTTCTCCTCCATTGCTGCCTCCACCTACAACACCACATTCACCGCCTCCTCAACATCTGACTCCATATCCACCTCCTTCTCTGAGTTGCAGGTTAATAATTTGTAATTTTTAGTTATTTTAAGTTATTAACCTATCCATATTTGTTTGGCAATTTTAGTGCCCTAAATTGAAAAAATTCTTATTTTCAATTGTCGGGTGACATTTTACAATTTTCGGCGTATACAAACCCTGCTGTGCCTGGGTGACAGGGGCCTAAATCTCTCAAAATCCTCTGTTCTATTGCTGGGTGACATGAACCCCCTTTTGCCCTGAATGAACCCCTGCTGTGCCTGGGTGACATGGGTCTCGTTCTCTCAAAATCCTCTGTTCTATTGCTGGGTGACATGAACCTCTGCTCTGCATTGCTGACAGGGAACAAAATTTAGTGAAAACATCTGTTACTAATCGGAAAATGTGCGACTACAAGCGCATGCTGCTGATGGTATTCCCACTTGACAGCGGGGGCACAGTGGAAGCACAAGGCGAAGGCAGAGGAGGCGGAAGAGGTCACTAACGCAGCTGGGGCACCACCAGCTCCTGAGAAGGCAGGGTTAGCATGGCCAAAATGTGGAAAAGCTTTGTCAGCCTTGGAGGTGCTGACCTGCCCTGCAGCCAGAGTATAGTGTGAACGTGTGTTTAGCACGGCAGAGAGCATTATCACAGGCTGCATCCAATGTGGACAAACTTATGTTTATTAAAATGAACCAGGCATGGATCCCACAGGACTTGTCCGTACCTTGTGCAGAATAGACATTTATACCAGCCTCAACCATCCATCCTTGTACTCAAGTGCACTTATTCTTTGTTTTATTTTGTTATGTTTGTTATGTCCCAATATTTTGGGGGGTACTCCAATTTAAAAATAAAAAATAACACAAATCGGTGTTGGCTACCTATTCCTCCTTCACCGCCGCTTCCACCTACACCACCACGTCAACCTATACTGCCACATCCACCCATCCACCGCCTCTTCAACCTCCTACTCCTAGATCCAGATTGTTATTTTTAATTTTTCTGTATTTTCTGTTATTTTAAGTAATTTCCCTATCCACATTTGTTTGCAGAACAGTTGCCATGCTCTTAAGCACATTTTGATGCCTTTTGCAGCCCTCTAGCCCTTTCTAGGACTATTTTAGAGCCATTTTAGTGCCCAAAAGTTCGGGTCCCCATTGACTTCAATGGGATTCGGGGCCAAGTTCGGCTGAACTCATCGAACCCGAATTTCCAGGTGTCCGCTCAACTCTATTACTGACCAAATGCTGACGTGTGAAGGTGGATTCTCAACAGACAGGATCTGTTTTTGTGGGGGGTTATTGTTCTGATGGATCAAAGGAAAGGCAAAATAATCAGTGACGTCAACACAAACTTACTGCTGAAACCCTCTCCACTCTGTCAGGGGGGCTTTGTATAACTGTTCAATAGAACAGGTTCTGCATCTTATTGGAATCAGCTGACCACGGTGTAAAAGGAGTGCGCTCTTTCATGCTATAGTAGGATCTTGAGTTCACACTTGAGTTATTTGGTCAGTTTTGGTCCTGCAATTGATTTGGTCCTGCAATATTAATGGCGTTCTTAATTTGTATGAAGAGACGTTCTACTCAGCTCGGTGTGAGTATTGAAATATACATGGTATAATCTTAGTTTTTATGCAGCATATATTTGCAGACTCTTTGGTGGTTTGGACCACAAGTATAAGTAGTCTGATATGTAATATTTTCAAGCTTCACTGTCTATGTATGGGCTCCAAATGCACAATAGGTCTTATTCATTAGTTGGTACATTGTACTCTGTACAGCTATACAATCTGTCAAGTGGCTGTACTTGTATCATCAGTCTGCTTACATTTGTATTGTGCTCCTCTTTGCTTGTGATGTTCAGCTTTCTGCTGTAGCATGTGTGTAGTGCTTGCTTGAAATCCAGTTTGTGTGTGGTAGGTGCACCAGGCACAGAGGGTTGAGGGTGCACCTGGTCAGTTCATTTAGATGGTGAAGCAGGTTGCTGTCCACTCCCTGCTTCACAGTTCAGCTGAGCCATGGCACCACCCAGCAGGCAACACATTGCGATGGTGGGCTGTGTGGGAGAAGCGTGCAGGCCCAGGACTCAGCCTCCTGCCTGCAAGGCCCAGCAGCACAATGTGTGTGTGACCACATCACGCTGCTGCTGGGGGATGCCGGATGTGATCAAATCATCAAGAAAACAGGTTAGTATTTGTGTGTTTTTTTTACTTTATTAACCCCTTAACACATAATGCCATACATGTACAGCATTATGTGCAGGGTATTTTATGGAGCGGATGGGTGCCGGTTGTATAATATAGCAGGCACGTGGCCGCAATGACACCAGAATCATACAGCTTTATCTCAGTATAATTCTGTCCTCAGTTGTGACAGTATGACCACAAGGGTGGCCCTCACTGGCAGATGGTAAAAGAGACCAGGAGGATGACTCCAGCTTACAACATGGCCGGAGTACCCCTCAGCTTCAGGTCTCAGCAGAAGCTAAATAGCCAGTAGCCACACCCACGCAGACACACACTGGAAAGGGAATTAACGCTTCCAACGCCAGACAGGGTAGTGAAGCCACTTAAAGGGGAAGTGCACACACACATAAACCCTGTGCACACAAAACAGAGAAAGTGCACACATACCTAGACAGGTTGCCAGGTGCAACCACATGCACTTCACAGCAAGCTGCCTAGCCAAAGCACAGGCTGCTATACTGCCAATACTATCATGTTGCCAGTGGCAACCACACGTGAGGCAAGATACTAACAGCCCTCACCTGAGGTTGACAACAAACCTAACCACTGGCAACTGCATGCGGCTCAAAGAGTAACGACCAAGACAATGGTTGTGACAGATTCTCTTACAGAAAGGTTATCCAGAGGCACACAGCATTATCAATCATGATAATGCGTGCATTTTCAAAGTCCAGAACGCACAATCCCTGTCTCACACGGAGTGTGATTCCTGCAAAGGACATGCTTGGGTGAAAGAACTCTAAGGAGACTAAAAGTTATTAAGAAAAAAGCAAAAAAATAAATAAAAAATATTAAAAGTTTAAATCACCCCCTTTCCCAACTTTACATATAAAAATGTATAAACAATGGAAAACAAAAGTATCAGATATCGCCGAATCCCCCAAAAATCTGAATTATTAAAATATTTTTAAAATATGAACGCTGTTACGGAAAAAAACTATAAAAACATGCTATTCCACATATTTTTAGCCATCCTGTCCCCTCAAAAAAGTTGGATAACAGTGACCAAATAGTTTTACATACCACAAAAATGGTACAAATAAAAACAACGGTTTGTCCCGCAAAAAAACAAGCCCTCGTGTAGCTCTGTAGCCGAAATATGAAAAAGTTATGGCTTTCATAAAATGGCGATGCAGAGAAAATTTGATTTTTCTTTTCATAGGTTTTTATTTTTTTTAAGTAATAAAACAAAATAAAAACTATTTTGCATCACCATAATGGCATTGAGCAACAGAATATCATTTCTAGCTCACATTAAACGCTGTCCAAAAACTTGTTTATCTTTTTCAATTTTACCCTACAAAGATTTTTTTTCCAATACAGTTTTTTTTCCAGTATTGTTTTCCAATACAAGACATGGTACTGTTAAAAATGCATCTTGTTCTGCAAAAAAATAAGCCCTCATATGGCCTCGTATGGGGAAGAAAAATCTAAAATACAAAAATAAAAACAATTTGGAGGATCATCAGTCTAAAGGTGGGGATACGGTGCTCGTGTCGTATTGACACCCAATCAAAAGTTAAATAAGATCAACATAAAAAAACGATAGGCACTCACCATCTGAGATCACCCAGAGATATCTATGTAAAAGGTTAGTATTTATTAGCACCTTATAAAAGCAAAACCATAAAATATGGAATAAAAATAAAAATACATAAAAAAAATTATAAAAAAGTTTATATATAGAATCAAAAAACCTTGACTGGTTACCATACAGTGTGGTGTGTAAAGTGTGGATAGCAGGCACAGGTTACTGGAACCAATGAGGTGGCTGGCATCCACACCGTTCACATCAAGACCTGCATATATCCAACAACGTATTCAGTATATATCCGTCAATTCCTTAGTTACTAAAACCACACCATTGGGTATATGTATCCTCATATGAGAGGCTATTAACATGCAATGTAGTGTTTATACCCTCCTTAAACCATCATATATAATATGCATTGGGTATAATCTTTCATAACTGCAATGAACACAAAGTGTGCCAGTATATTTCCTAAGGTTAGTTGGCCTCCCCAAAGTACTTGCAAGGGGGAATCCGCTCAATGATTAAAAGTTAGTCAAGGGTTTTTGAGACTCTTATGTCACAACCAGACAGCTGAGAAGCTCTGACAGAAGCCTGTCAGAACCTCCTCTTTGAGTTTCTTTGTTGTGATGTTCAGTTCTTCATCTCATTAGCCTCTCTCAGCTGTCATGTAGTTGGACTGATTGCTTCCCTTTAAATTCCTCCCCATAATGCATTACTAGGCTTATACTACTTTCTGGAGTGTGTGTGCATGCTGATCTTGTTTGATCTTGTTTTCCAGTCTGCTACAAAGTTAAGTGCTGAACATTTATCTGTTATTTTCTGTTTGCTGGATCCCAGGTGACCCTGACTCCCTCCGTGTCTGGTGTAGGGAGCCGGTGGTCGTGTCCCCTCACTATTGTAGGGTGTTCAGGGGTTATATAGTTGAGGTACGTGGATATGCAACCATCCACCTCTGGGATCTTTGCATAGGCTGAGCAGCCAGGGAAAGTCTCAGGTCTTGTGCAGGGGTCTCCCTTTTGGTTCCTTAGCTTTGGATCCAGTGACTCATATATGCATGTTGCTTTGTCTTGTTTCCTGTACACCGTCCGTGACATTATAAGCCGCCAAAACCGTCTCAAGCATGGATCCAGTTTCACTTTTGGCTGAACGCTTCCAGGGTCTTTCATTGGAGGTAGCTGATCTCCGTAAGACTTTTTCTCAGCTTCAAGTGACCGGTTCAGCTTGCGTTCATGGAGTTTGTTCTGAGCCTAAGATCTCGCTTCCGGATACGTTCTCCGGGGGTAGTGAGAATTTTGTGCGTTTTAAAGAGGCTTGCAAACTCCATTTTCGCCCTCTTCCCCATTCCTCTGGTGATGAGGAACGGAGGGTGGGGATCATTATATCGCTGCTCAGGGGTAACGCTCAGTCTTGGGCCTTTTCGCTGCCGGAGGGGGCACGGCCTCTCCGTTCAGTGGATGAATTCTTTTTAGCCCTGGGTCAGATATATGATGATCCGGATCGTATTGCTCTGAGTGTAGACTACGTCTATTATGCCAGGGTAAACAATCCGCAGAAATATACTGCTCAGAATTTCGGAGATGGGCAGCTGATACTGGTTGGAATGATGCTGCACTCCGAAGTCAATTTTGCCATGGTCTTTCAGAGGGATTGAAAGATGCATTTGCCTTTCATGAGAGGCCTATTTCTTTGGACTCTGCTATGTCTCAGGACGTTCGTATTGACAGGCGTCTTAGAGAGAGAGGAGAGATGTCCCCTTCCTGTCATACTCAGTCCCAGGACAGTGCAGCGGTCTCATTCTGTGCGCAGGGGTCTCGGTCGCTGTCAGCCCCTGCTGAGCAGGAGCCCATGCAGCTGGGGTTGATTGCTTCTGACAATAGAAGATTCAGTTCGCACGGGAGGGTTTGTTTTTGTTGTGGAGGTATAAATCATTTGGCAAACGTTTGTCCCTCTAGGAGATTCAGGCAGTTTTCTGGGAGTAATAAAGAAACAAACAGGAAAAAATCTTTTAAAAATGTTCCGTCTGTTACTATTGGCAGGGTTGAGGCGGAAATTGAAGGTTTTCCGTTTGCTTGTAGTTCCCGTTTTGTCCTGCCGGCTAGGGTGGCGCTAGAGAGCAAGAACATTTTTTGTGAGATTTTTGTGGATAGTGGAGCAGCTGTCAATCTCATTGATAATCAATTTGCAATAACTCATGGTTTCCAGGTGCGCACTTTGGGAAAGGATATTCCTGTTTTTGCTATTGATTCCGCTCCACTTTCTCAGAAATCATTAAAGGGCATAGTTCACAATATCCGTCTAATTGTGAGTGATGCTCATGTTGAGGATGTGTCATGTTTCGTCCTTAGCTGTTTGCCTACTCCCCTAGTGTTGGGGCTACCCTGGCTCACTAAATATAACCCCACCATTGATTGGCAAGCGAGGCAAATAAATGGTTGGAGTGACTTTTGCAGAGAGAATTGCCTCACGACATCTGTTTCTGAGGTTGCTACTAAGAATGTACCATCTTTTCTCTCTGAATTTTTGGATGTCTTCTCTGAGAGTGGAGTTCAGGATTTGCCCCCGCACAGGGAGTACGATTGCCCTATTAATCTCATCCCAGGCGCCAAACTGCCTAAATCTCGTTTATACAATCTTTCCCAACCTGAGAGGATCGCTATGCGTGCTTATATCTCTGAGAGTCTGAGAAAAGGACACATATGACCCTCGAAGTCACCTGTTGGTCTTTGTTAAGAAAAAAGATGGTTCTTTAAGACCTTGTCTGGATTTCAGGGAGCTGAACAGTATCACTATTTGTGACCCTTATCCGCTTCCTCTGATCCCAGACCTGTTTAACCAGGTTGTTGGGGCTAAAGTATTTTCTAAATTAGATCTAAGAGGGGAATACAACCTGGTCAGGGTCAGAGAAGGAGACGAATGGAAGACGGCTTTCAATACCCCTGAGGGCCATTTTGAGAATTTGGTTATGCCTTTTGGTTTGATGAATGCCCCAGCCGTTTTTCAGCATTTCGTGAACAGCATTTTTTATCATTTGATGGGAAAATTTGTATTAGTGTATTTGGATGACATTTTGATTTTTTATCCTGATTTCAAAACTCATAAGGAACATTTATGTCAGGTCTTGCTCATCCTGCGGGAGAATAAATTATATGCAAAACTGGAAAAATGTGTGTTTGCGGTTCCAGAAATTCAATTTCTGGGGTTACTTCTCTCCGCTTCTGGTTTTCGCATGGACCCCGAGAAGGTCCGCGCTGTGCTTGAGTGGGAGCTTCCTGAGAATCAGAAGGCGCTGATGCGTTTTTTGGGCTTTGCCAATTATTACAGGAAGTTTATTTTGAATTATTCCTCTATTGTTAAACCTCTCACTGATATGACCAGAAAGGTGGTAGATTTTTCTTCTTGGTCAGTAGAGGCGTGTAAGGCTTTTTCGAATATCAAGGAGAGTTTTGCTTCCGCTCCCATCTTGGTGCAACCTGATATTTCTTTACCCTTCATAGTTGAGGTTGATGCTTCTGAGGTGGGTGTGGGGGCGGTCTTGTCTCAGGGTTCCTCTCCTGCCAAATGGCGACGGTGTGCCTTTTTCTTGAAAAAACTCTCCTCCGCAGAGAGAAATTACGATGTGGGAGATAGGGAATTGTTGGCCATCAAGTTGGCTTTTGAGGAATGGCGCCATTGGCTAGAGGGAGCCAGACACCCTATTACCGTATTTACTGACCATAAAAATCTGGCCTACTTGGAGTCAGCCAAGCGTCTGAACCCGAGACAGGCCAGATGGTCTTTGTTCTTTTCTAGGTTTAATTTTGTTGTCACATTCCGCCCTGGAGTTAAGAATGTGAAGGCAGATGCCCTGTCACGTTGTTTTCCGGGAGGCGGGAATTTTGAAGACCCGGGTCCCATTTTGGCTGAAGGTGTGGTGGTCTCTGCTCTTTTTTCTGAATTGGAGGCAGAGGTGCAGGCAGCCCAGTCAGAGGCTCCTGATCTTTGTCCTCCTGGGAGGTTGTTTGTGCCTCTCGCTTTAAGACACAAGATTTTTAAGGAACACCACGATACGGTCCTTGCTGGGCACCCGGGGGCAAGAGCCACACTGGATCTCATCGCTCGGAGATTCTGGTGGCCTGCGCTTCGTAAGTCGGTTGAGGGTTTTGTGGCAGCCTGCGAGACTTGCGCTCGTGCCAAAGTCCCTCATTCACGGCCCTCAGGTCCTCTCCTTCCCTTACCCATTCCTTCCCGTCCTTGGACACATCTGTCCATGGACTTTATAACGGACCTGCCTCGTTCCTCGGGGAAGACTGTGATTCTGGTGGTGGTGGACCGTTTTAGCAAAATGGTGCATTTCATCCCTTTTCCTGGTTTGCCCAATGCTAAGACGCTGGCGCAGGCATTTATTGATCACATTGTCAAATTGCACGGTATTCCTTCAGACATAGTCTCTGATAGGGGCACGCAGTTTGTTTCCAGATTCTGGAAGGCTTTCTGTTCTCGCTTGGGGGTTCGGTTGTCATTCTCTTCTGCTTTCCACCCGCAGTCGAATGGCCAGACAGAGTGCGTTAATCAGAATCTGGAGACATATCTGCGCTGTTTTGTGGCGGAGAATCAAGAGGATTGGTGTTCTTTTTTGTCCCTTGCTGAGTTTGCTTTAAATAACCGTCGTCAGGAGTCCTCTGATAAGTCACCATTTTTTGGTGCATATGGGTTTCATCCGCAGTTTGGGACTTTCTCGGGAGAGTGGTCTTCTGGTTTACCTGATGAGGACAGATTCTCCTCGTCTTTGTTATCTATTTGGCAAAAGATTCAGGATAATCTAAAGAGCATGAGTGAGAGATATAAGCGTGTGGCAGATAAGAGACGTGTGCTTGGTCCGGACCTGAATGTTGGTGATCTGGTGTGGTTGTCTACCAAGAATATCAAATTGAAGGTTCCCTCCTGGAAGTTGGGTCCTAGGTTTATTGGGCCTTACAAAATCCTGTCTGTCATCAATCCTGTTGCCTACCGTCTTGATGTTCCTCAGACTTGGAATATCCATAATGTTTTTCATAAGTCCTTATTGAAACCTTATGTTCAACCCATTGTACCCTCGCCTTTGCCTCCTCCTCCGATTATGGTTGATGGGAATCTTGAATTTCAGGTCTCTAGGATTGTGGATTCTCGTCTTGTCCGCGGTTCTCTTCAGTACCTTGTTCATTGGGAGGGTTATGGTCCTGAGGAGAGGATGTGGGTCCCAGTGACGGACATTAAGGCTTCTCGTCTCATCAGGGCTTTCCATAGGTCCCATCCTGAGAAGGTGGGCTCTGAGTGTCCGGAGTCCACTCGTAGAGGGAGGGGTACTGTCACAACCAGACAGCTGAGAAGCTCTGACAGAAGCCTTTCAGAACCTCCTCCTTGAGTTTCTTTGTTGTGATGTTCAGTTCCTCATCTCGTTAGCCTCTCAGCTGTCATGTAGTTGGACTGATTTGCTTTCCTTTAAATTCCTCCCCATAATGCATTACTAGGCTTATACTACTTCCTGGAGTGTGTGTGCATGCTGATATTGTTTTCCAGTCTGCTACAAAGTTAAGTGCTGAACATTTATCTGTTATTTTCTGTTTGCTGGATCCCAGGTGACCCTGACTCCCTCCGTGTCTGGTGTAGGGAGCCGGTGGTCGTGTCCCCTCACTATTGTAGGGTGTTCAGGGGTTATATAGTCGAGGTACGTGGATATGCAACCATCCACCTCTGGGATCTTTGCATAGGCTGAGCAGCCAGGGAAAGTCTCAGGTCTTGTGCAGGGGTCTCCCTTTTGGTTCCTTAGCTTTGGATCCAGTGACTCATATATGCATGTTGCTTTGTCTTGTTTCCTGTACACCGTCCGTGACATCTTAAGTCTTTTGAGCTGAATACAGTGTGTCAATCCTTATAATAAAATGTAATATATGTAAAAGGTAGCCGTTTGCCTCATGTGACTCGTATGTTAAGAGCTTGTTGTCTCACGTGAGCCGGCGTTCCTCTCTTGGTCTCACAGCTTGGACATGGAGCAATAGGGAGTAGAATTAAAGATACCCAACTTTATCCATGGATATTTGCAAAAGTGGGTCTTCCAATATGCAGTCAGCGTATACACCAGACGTGTTTCGGAGTATTAACTTACTCCTTCATCAGTGGTTACCTGCTTAATCGTATCATGCCCACTTTTATAGCCAGCTCATATGTCATCTTAGATGTAATTAGTTCCAAAATCCGTACTGGATCTATGGCTATCTCTTATATTACATTTATACTACCTCAGTTTCTCTTGTTTGTAATAATATTTGACATATAAGTCATACAATTCACCATATTCTGCAATCTCTCACCAAATAACGTAGTTGTGGTTTCACTGCGTTTTTAGCGCGTTTTTTTCAGCAATGGTGCGTTTTTTGTTCTACAATTATTACTGATTATCTGGAAAGAGGTTGTAGATACATATCTTATATCTCATAATAATAGAATCTTAGAACTTTTGCCAAAAAAATTAGTCAGACATTAAGTAACTGGAACAAGCATATTGTAGTGGCTACAACCTACCTGTACTTACTCCTTATAATCATTTTGTCTCATTATTTGTATTTAAATACATAATTTATGTAACCATGAAGAACAAATTGACTCGAAGGATGGGGAGGGGGCTCCCACCAAGGGGAGATTGGAGAGTTTTAAACAACAGACTGCTCTCTCCCGTCATTGGGAGGCGCCCCCACAGATTCCTACAAAAAGCCAAACAGTTCTAATTCAGCATTCTTGCTTCAGGTCTTGCGGTAGAAGTGTGTTAAATTTAAAAAGTCTCCTTGATTCTAGTCTAGACATTCTTTTAATGTGATCTCCACATCTCCAGTGTCTTTCCACCTGTTCGAGAGCTGCAAAAATAAGGCCCTTAGGGTCCTGATCATGACATGAGGTACTGTCATGGGGACCAGGTTTGACCCCAGTTATGCCAATTTATTCATGGCACAATGGGGTCAGAAATTATCACTCCCAAACTGGAGTCAGACCTGGTCCTCTGGCATCGCTATATCGATGACATCATCTTTATTTGACATAAGATCATAGAAGACCTTTGGGGGACATTTAACTCCTTAAGGACACAGCCTTATTTCACCTTAAGGACCAGGCCATTTTTTGCAAATCTCACCAGTGTCACTTTAAGTGGTGATAACTTTGACATATCCAGGCCATTCTGAGATAGTTTTTTCGTCACATATTGTACTTCATGACACTGGTAAAATGGAGTAAAAAAAATAAAAATCATTTTCATTTATAAAAAAATGCCAAATTTGCAAATTTCCAAGTTTCAATTTCTCCACTTCTAGAATACATAGTAATTCCTACAAAAATATTATTACTTTACATTCCCCATTTGTCTACTTCATGTTAGGATCATTTTGGGAATGACATTTTATTTTGTGGGGTCGTTACAAGGCTTAGAAGTTTAGAAGTTAATTTTGAAATTTCTCAGAAATTTTCAAAAACCAACTTTTTAATGACCAGTTCAGGTCTGAAGTCACTTTGTGAGGCTTACATAATAGAAACCACTGAAAAATGATTGCATTCTAGAAACTACACCCTTCAAGGTATTCAAAACTGATTTTACAAACTTTGTTAACCCTTTAGGTGTTCCACAAGAATTACAGTTGTGTTCAAAATTATTCAACCCCAATGCTGTAAAGGGTTTTAGGTAATTTAGTGTACATTTGTAATTGTGTTCAGAATGAAATCTTACAAGGACTTTTTAAAGAACCAAATGCAACTAAAATGACATCAATTGTTTTTGTAATACAGTATTAAATGTTTTTTTTGTGATTTCTTCATTGACACAATTATTCAACCCCTTAAAGACTACCACTCTTAAGAACAGAGGTTCATTCAAGTGTTTTCGATCAGGTATTGAAAACACCTGTGGATGTCAAGGAGCAGCAATCAAGCATAATAAGCACCAATTAGGCAGATTTAAAAGGACTGTGATACTCAGCTCCTTCTAGACATTTACTGGTGTGTTTACAAACATGGTGAAGTCAAGAGAATGGTCCAGGAAGACAAGAGAAGAGGTGATTTTTCTTCACAGGAAGGGCAATGGCTATAAGAAGATTACAAAGATGTTAAACATACCAAGAGACACCATAGGAAGCATCATTCACAAATTCAAGGCAAAGGGCACTGTTGAAACGCTACCTGGTCGTGGCAGAAAGAAGATGCTGACTTCGACTGCTGTGTGCTACCTGAAGCGCCAAGTGGAGAAAAGTCCCCGTGTTACTGCTGATGAACCGAAAAAAGATTTGTCAGATGTGGGTACTGAGGTTTCAGCTCAGACAATAAGGCGCACACTGTGTAATGAAGGCCTCGATGTCTAAGAAGAGTCAACTGCAGTATGCCAAAAGTCATGTGGACAAACCACAAAAGTTTTGGGATAGTGTTCTGTGGACTGATGAAACAAAATTAAAACTGTTTGGGCCCATGGATCAACGCTATGTTTGGAGGCGGAAGAACAAGGCCTATGAAGAAAAGAACACCTTGCCTACTGTGAAGCATGGCGGGGGGTCAATCATGCTTTGGGGCTGTTTTGCTTCTACAGGTACAGGGAAGCTTCAGCGTGTGCAAGGTACCATGAATTCTCTTCAGTACCAGGAGATATTGGATGAAAATGTGATGCAGTCCGTCACAAACCTGAGGCTTGGGAGACTTTGGACCTTTCAACAGGACAATGATCCCAAGCATACCTCCAAGTCCACTAGAGCATGGTTGCAGATTAAAGGCTGGAACATTTTGAAGTGGCCATCGCAGTCACCAGACTTAAATCCGAATGAGAACCTCTGGTGGGACTTAAAGAAAGCAGTTGCAGCGCGCAAGCCTAAGAATGTGACTGAACTGGAGGCTTTTGCCCATGACAAATGGGCGAAGATACCAGTAGATCGCTGCAAGACACTTGTGTCAAGCTATGCTTCACGTTTAAAAGCTGTTATAACTGGAAAAGG
Source organism: Bufo gargarizans (assembly GCF_014858855.1). Lineage (NCBI taxonomy): Eukaryota > Metazoa > Chordata > Amphibia > Anura > Bufonidae > Bufo > Bufo gargarizans. The sequence goes on from NC_058086.1 coordinate 109,816,729, forward strand.
ATGTTGTACTAAGATTGAATGTCACTTGGGGGTTGAATAAAACTGATAATGATGTGAGGACAGAAAAGACATTTGTGGTTATTTCATTATAAATGTTATGTTATATTTGTCTGACTTACAAGTGCCTCTTTGATTTAATTGTAAACAAGATGACTGAAATGATCAAAATCAATGTCAAACTGGCCAAAACACTCAATTTCAGTGGGGGTTGAATAATTTTGAACACAACTGTAATGGAAAATAGAGATACAATTTCAAAATTTAAATTTTGTGGCAAATTTTCCATTTTAATCCATTTTTTCCAGTTACAAAGCAAGGGTTAACAGCCAAACAAAACTCAATATTTATAGCCCCGATTCTGTAGTTTACAGAAACACCCCATATGTGGTCGTAAACTGCTGTACGGGCACACGGCAGGGCACAGAAGGAAAGGGATGCAATATGGTTTTTGAAAGGCAGATTTTGATGGACTGGTTTTTTGACACCATGTCCCATTTGAAGCACCCCTAGAGTAGAAACTCCAAAAAAGTGACCCCATTTTAGAAACTACGGGATAGGGTGGCAGATTTGTTTATTACTATTTTAGGGTACATATGATTGTTGGTCGCTCTATATTACACTTTTTGTGAGGAAAGGTAACAAGAAATAGCTGTTTTTTTTACAACATTCCTCTGACAGGTTAGATCATGTGGTATTCTTATAGAGCAGGTTGTCACGGACGCGGCGATACCTAATATGTATACTATTTTTTTATTTATGTAAATTTTACACAATGATTTTATTTTTTGAACCAAAAAAAAATCATGTTTTAGTGTCTCCATAGTCTAAGAGCTATATTTTTTCAGTTTTTGGGCGATTATCTTAGGTAGGGTCTCATTTTTTCCGTGATAAGATGTCGGTTCGATTGACTCTATTTTTGGGTGCATATGACTTTTTAATCGCTTGCTATTACACTTTTTGTGATGTAAGATGACAAACAATTGCTTTTTTTTTACAGTGTTCACCTGAGGGGTTAGGTCATGTGAGAATTTTATATAGCAGATTTTTATGGACGCGGCAATACCTAATATGTATACTTTTTTTATTTATGTAAGTTTTACACAATGATTTAATTTTTGAAACAAAAAAAAAAATCATGTTTTAGTGTCCCCATAATCTGAGAGCCATAGTTTTTTCAGTTTTTGGGCGATTATCTTGGGTAGGGTATGATTTTTGCGGGATGAGATGACGGGTTTGATTGGCACTATTTGGGGTGCGTATGACTTTTTGATCGCTTGCTATTACACTTTTTGTGATGTAAGCCGACAAAAAATTAATTGCTTTTTTTACACCGTATTTTTTTTACGGTGTTCACCAGAGGGGTTAGGTCATGTGATATTTTTATAGAGCCGGTCAATACGGACGCAGCAATACCTAATATGTATACTTTTTTAAATTTACTTAAGCTTTACATAATAACAGCTTTTTTAAAACAAAAAAATGATGTTCTAGTGTCTCCATATTCTAAGCCATAGTTTTTGTGCAATTGTCTTAGGTAGGGGCTCATTTTTTGCGGGATGAGGTGATGGTTAGATTGGTACTATTTTGTTGGGCATACACCTTTTTGATGCTTACTGTTGTACTTTTTGTGATGTAAGGTGACAAAAAAAGGTTTATTTAGGCCAGTTTTTATTTCTTATTTTTTACGGTGTTCATCTGAGGAGTTAGGTCATGTGATATGTTTATAGAGCCGGTCAATATGGACGCGGAGATACCTCCGTCAACTTTCCTCCTATTTTTTACCAATTCTTTTTACTTTATTTGGGGAAAATGACATTTTTGTTTATTTTTACTTGAAACTTAATTTTTTGGGGGGGGAACTTTATTTTTTAAACTTTTTTTACTTTAGTTTTTGTCCCACTTTGGGACTTCAACTTTTGGGGGTCTAATTCCTTTTACAATGCATTCCAATACTTCTGTATTGGAATGCATTGGCTGTATGAGTAATACTGTGTGTCTTACTCATACAGCTTCCGGCCTGTGAGATCCAGGATGCTGGATCTCACAGGCTCATCACCGGAAGGCAGCGCAGATGCCTCAGGAAGGCACTGCGCTGCCTTCCATGCCATCGGGTCCCCCATACAGCCGTATGGGGACCCGATGGTACTGCCGCCCGCTGCATAAGGTAAAACCGCAAACCCCAGGTCAGAATTGACCTGCGGTTTGCAGCGATCGCCAACACGGGGGGGTTATAGGACCCCCCTCGCATTTAGCCAAGGTGCCTGCTCAATGATTTGAGCAGGCACCTTGTTCCGATCACCGCCCGCCGTCTGAAAACAAGTGCGTCAGCAGGAGCAGGCAGTTCCGAGAACAGCCACCGGGGGCCTTCATCGGGCGAACAATGCGAACTGGCCATCACTGATTGTGTTACATAGACTGTGATGACTTATTTCAGCCACTAGAGGCTGCTGTGGCTCTGAGGAAGAGGAAGCTGAAGTTTTTCGGATATACACAGGAGGTAGGAGGAGCCAGAAGTTCCCGGAGTTTGAGTCCTGGCTGGAGGGGTGTGTGTGCCCTGGAGGCTATGAGGCTGGCTGCCATGTCAGGAGCCAAACTGAGAGACTAATGATGGGACATGGGCCCTTACTGATGGAGTCCTGAGAAAAAGGAAAGATCAAGATAAGCTCTGAAGTGAAGTGTTGCAGCTGTAATCAAGAGAGAGAAACAGGCCACGCGCTGAGACAAGCAATCAATCGATTCAGGAGCCAGAGGACACGTGCCACCACGTTCCGGACAAGCCAAGCATTCACCTCGTTGGAAAAGACTACATCACGGACCTCTACTGAGAACTCCAGAACTGTGAATGGCACCGGTGCTAATTTGCGATAGGTTATAGAGTAAGGGACTTTAGTAAGCGCGCTGTAGAAACATCCCCTAGGTAGCAGGGCTAGATAGGAAATTATTTGTGAGAGTAGCTTGTAAGCTGTCTGCTGTTTAGCTCATTCCGTTTTCTATGCAAAATTCCATTACCATTGTTGCTGATTTATGTACACCTGTTTATACCATTTCTGTCATTAACCCATTGTGCCTCTGGTGTGGTGGTACTGTACTGTTAATCCGATGTTCCAGCAGTTCCAGTTTGTGCTTTAATAAAGCATCCTTGTCTGCTGTACTGTATTTGAATCCTGCCTTGCGGTCTCGTCATCCTCTGACCGCTACAACGTGGTGACTTAGAACTTTTGCACCCTAGGTTACACTGCACAGTATCAGTGTATTCCAGAGTATATGTGATGTGGCTTCAGCTTGTCTTCCATGTCTCCTGCTTGTGATTGATAGGTCTAATCCTGCATATCTTACAAGCAAAAGGCAGGGGAGAGGAGTGTGAAACTACATCTCATAGAAACCCACTGACAAATATGCACCCAGATAATACAGAGTTAGTCTGAGATGGGGAATGGTTTAAAACTGCAGTTGCCCCTTTTTTGCTGAGGAGACTGACCTATCTACACAGGAGAACAAGGTATGGACGGACTGGCAGTCAGGCTGGGCATCACAAAACACCAGACCTCCCAAGTGTCTCTTTTTTGGATGGACAGTCCCTATTTTTGACCCAAGTCTCTCTGTTCCTCCTTAAATGTCACTATTTTTGATCTGAGGTCTAGATTTGCATTACTGCAGTCACAATATTGAACCAGAAAGTGTTTCTCTGGTTCCTCTCTGTATGTTTGAGCCTGCTTTGTATATTATTTCTATATTCAAATTATTTTGCTGCTGTTTTGTAAAATAAAACTTGCCATTTGTAGATATGCAAGAAAAATGGATCTTTCACACAATGAACCATAGGTGTCCCTCTTTGACCGTCTAAGGCTACTTTCACACTAGCGTTCGATCGGATCCGTTCTGAACGGATCCGATCATATTAATGCAGACGGAGGCTCCGTTCAGTACGGATCCGTCTGCATTAATAACTTAGAAAAAATTCTAAGTGTGAAAGTAGCCTGAGCGGATCCGTTCAGACTTTCAATGTAAAGTCAATGGGGGACGGATCCGCTTGAAGATTGAGCCATATGGTGTCATCTTCAAGCGGATCCGTTCCCATTGACTTACATTGTAAGTCTGAACGGATCCGCTCGCTTCCGCACGGCCAGGCGGACAGCTGAACGCTGCAAGCAGTGTTCAGCTGTCCGCCTGTCCGTGCGGAGGCGAGCGGAGCGGAGGCTGAACGCCGCCAGACTGATGCAGTCTGAGCGGATCCGCATCCATTCAGACTGCATCAGGGCTGGACGGAGGCGTTCGGGTCCGCTCGTGAGCTCCTTCAAACGGAGCTCACGAGCGGACCGACGAACGCTAGTGTGAAACTAGCCTAAAAAGTTGGGAGGTATGCAACACATCTGCCCAGAATAAAAGGGTATAACATATATGGATGCAATTGAGCTGGGATGAAATAAATGATACAGCTAGAATATTGCTGGTGAGTTAGTATTACATATTGTCAAACTATATCTTTTATATAAAATATAAATATTTTATATAAGAGAGAAAATGTCAATAAAATATGGAACTCAGTCAGGAAATCCACTAGGCGGACATAAAAACGCCTTTTCTTTTATCTTGATACTCTAAATTTAATATCTAATTTATGCAATTAATGAAAACAAAGGAGCAATCAATTATGCAAAAATATAAAATTTATTTACAAAGGAGTAAAATCCAATATAAAACAGACATAAGATCAATGGATAGACAAATTGACGCAGTACCAACAAACCACCACTAGATGTGGTGTAACCCACTATTGCTTTTTCACCAGCATAAAATTATCCAAAGACTAATGAAATATACTGTATATCATACACAATTGAATATAAAAAGGATAAACATGGATTAATACTGGCAGCATAACTGATCCACTATCTCCTCATGACCAATGAAATATATATATAAATAATACTAATATGATATTATATCCCATTCGGCAATCAGACTATGGAAATATAATTTCCCAGAGTTTTTCCCTCTACTCAGATAATGTCCAATCTCCGATTAGCAATAGGCATCTTTGCTAAGAGAACAACTAGCATTAGAGAGGTGTTTAACACTATATGTTCCCTCAGTATGAGGACTCTTGACTATATGCCGAGAGGAATATCTTATTAATACCACAATCAGTAAATACAAATATACGTTACCGGGTCAAGGATGAACAGGGTTTCGGGTCTGATCAGTTCTCAAAACTCTTCCAGTAGACAAAAATTGATCCAAGTTTATTTTTTGTTGTTGAAGTAAGTTGTTAGTTGCAGTTGTTTTAGTTGAAGAGTAGATCCTGTCTAACCTTTTACATGCATACTTTATACCCCATGTTGTTATCTAATAACTCATCCCCTTCTAGATTAGGGATCTCCAATCAGACAAGGAGGGTGTATTCGTATGCACATAATAATGGTCATTTTAACCCCGGAAATACTGGTGAAAATGATTTACTATTATCCATCCACCTCTAGATGGCACTGTTGTACCACATAACAATTTCAAACATTTATTAAATACCTAATAATATGTTCACATGACCTTTTTAACCTCTCCAATATATCAGTATTAAGGGTTTCTTCCTGACATTTTACTTATCCATAATCTAGACATGTTGGAGTCACCATCTTCTACTGTCTTTTTAAATTTATGATAATGGACAATGGGCCTTTTACTTGGCATCCAGGTTCACATATTTATCTCGACACACTGTTACACATAGACGATATATTACATAATTTGTTGGTTAAGATATGTTGCAAATCTAAATATACCACACAGGAATATATAGAATATAATTATGAAGACATGAATGGGACATTCACACACCCAATGCTTCCTATAAGCCAGACTTTCTTAATGACTTTGTAATGAAGTAAAATAATACATTGCTATTTAAATGGTTCTCTCTCACAGACACATGTCTGTAGGACCCATTATAGTATTGACAGATACACTACATCTGCTCACAATAATTTTTAAAAGACAATACATTCTATTTCCCTACAAACATTTTACCCAAACTGAACTCAGCCTGTTTCAATCCTACAGAAAGATTTTAGACTTTGGTTCAGTCTGTCTTTACACTTAAAGGCAATGAGCATTGATATTTAGACTATAATATCTTCAGATAAAACTGTACACTTATGAAAATGCATGACAATATGTAAGAAAATAATTAGTTGGATTGCTACTTTAAATATGCCCACTTTATATGACTTCTAAAATAATAAACCAAAACTAAAGGGGTTGTTGCACTTCAGCAAATGGCATTTATAGACCTATATTATTATGTATTGTGATTGTCCATATTGCATCCTTTGCTGGCTTGATTCATTTTCCACACATTATACCCTACTTGTTTCCATGGTTATAGACCAGCCTGCAATCCAGTGGTGGTGCCCATGCTTGCACAATATAGAAAAAGGGCATGCCTCTCTAGTGGCCGGTACTGAGGGAGTGTGCATATGACGGTGCCGTTTCCTACAGTGTGCAAGCACAACCACCCCTGATGGATTGCAGGGTGGTTGGTTGTAAGCGCTGCATAGGAGCAGCGCATAATGCGATGGAAAAATGAATCATGCCAGCAAAGGAAGCTATATGGACAATCATAATACGTTAGTATTGACTTTGTCTACATGATGAATGCTATTTGCTGAACTCAGACAACCCCTTTAAGGGAAAATGCTGATAACAAATGGAATGCAAGAAGAACCAAATTGACATAAATTTATTGTAGTAAACTACTTTGTAACTAAGGCTACTTTCATACCTGCGTTCGGTGCGGATCCGTCTGGTATCTGCACAGACGGATTCGCACCGATAATGCAAATGCTTGTATCCGTTCAGAACGGATCCGTTCGCATTATTTTTTCAAGAAAAAGTCTGTCAAAACGGCTCCATCCTGACTTACATTGAAAGTCAATGGGGGATGGATCAGTTTTCAATTGCACCATATTGTGTCAGTGAAAACTGATCCGTCCCCATTGACTTACATTGTAAGTCAAGATAGATCCGTTTGTCTCCGCATTGCTGCAAGCAGCGTTTTGGTGTCCACCTCCAGAGCGGAATGGAGGTGCAACGGAGCAAACTGATGCATTCTTAACGGAACCTTATCCATGCAGTATGCATTGGGGCTGAACTGATCCATTTTGGGCCGCTTGTGAGAGAACTGAAACTGATCTCACAAGCGGACCCAGAAACACCAGTATGAAAGTAGCCTAAAAAGGGTTGTGTCAGTACAGACATTGATGACATATTTTTAGGACATGCCATGAACGTTTTATGTGAGGTCAACTAACTTCCACATAACAAACGAGTACCAGATTCTTAATCGTTGAAGGCAAGTGTTACGGCAGCCTGTGAGACCGCCAGGCTGCTAGCAGGATCACATTTCTTACTGTCAAGTTAAAAGCTGGGATCAAAGTGGCTGAAGAATTGAAAGCATGTGGGCTATTTCTATATTGGTCCCTCCACTGGTTCATACAGAATACCACAGCTCCAATGCTGAAATGTTTATTGATTACCTGCTATAGCAGCAGTGCATCTGCAGTATACATTATTAGAGGGATCACTTTAACCAGTTCATTGCTAGAACCAGACATTTCTAAACATCTCCAGGTTTTTGTGCTATTCTGATATCAGCTCATTATAAACTTACATCAATTGGGTCTGTAGCTTCAAAGTCACCAGAATCTCCACAACTTCCATAAGTGCTCCTTAATTATTTCACGCCTTTCATAGCTGGAAGTTTTTTTTTATAATGTGTATACCATGGTGTTGCTAGTATTCTATTACATGATATGGAAGAATTAAGCCCATGTGTCAATTTTCATACTATAAAAAAGTGTTATGTAGGAAATAATATTGATGACCTTTCCACAGGATAGACATAAAAAGTAGGTAGAAGCAGCACTGTACGGTCTCTCATTGATGTGTATATTCAATGCAACAGCCTCACCGTTGGCTCTTGATCCAGCAGGCCATATGATGAAAAAATAAATGAAAAACGCTCCGGCAGCATCTCACATCATCCAATATTCTTTATTTCGACCTCAAGACAAAAATGACAGCAACGTTTCGGCTGAAAGGCTGACTTTCAGCCGAAACGTTGCTGTCATTTTTGTCTTGAGGTCGAAATAAAGAATATTGGATGATGTGAGATGCTTCTGGAGCCTTTTTCATTTCTTCTTTCCACAGGATAGGTCATCAATATTACATCAGCAGGGGTACGATCAGTTTTGGTAAGCTGCGGTGCTCATTGGAGTTCAGATGAGTGCGGCTGCCTCTTCACAGCATACCAGGCACAACGCCACACATAGTATAGTGGCAGTGCTCGGTATTGCAGCTCATCTCCATTAACTTGAATGGGGCTGAGCTGCAACTAGGTCATGTGACCGGTGTACAGTGATGTCACATGGACTAGGAAGAGGCCACGGCACTCACTGAGTGTCCAGCCTCTTCTAACAGATGATACCACTCCCAGGACCTTTGCTCATGTGATATTGATGACCTATTCTGAAGATAGATCAGCAATATTAATTCTCAGATAACCCCTTTAAAGGGTTTGTGTCATATCGCTAGGATATGCCCCCATTGTCTTATAGGTGCGTGTCCCACTGCTGGGACCCGCACCTATATTGAGAACGGACTCCCGCAAGTGAAGCCGCCCTCCATTAATTTTTTTATGGGGCCGGCGAAAATAGCCGAGTACTGGCTCCGCTATTACCGTCGGCCCCATAGAAATGAATGGAAGTGGGGGCCGTGCATGCGTGGTACGCTGCCATTCACTTCTATGGGGAGCCGGCTTGGTGGTGGCCGGACTGCAACTGGTGGTTGCCTCCAGCAACCACCTTGTGGGGCTCCGTTCTCTATATAGGTGTTAACCATGTTATAATGGAAAACTATAACGGAATCCATAATGGGGATGTGAACTCACCCTTCCTATCTGTCTTAAAAGCAGAGAGATTCAAATATCAAAAATGCTAACTTTTTGGTAAACTTTGGATTCTTTTTATAAATAAAGGTAAAACATATTGACTTAAATTTATCATACAATGTGTCTCAGAATAGCTTTGATAAGTAAAAGCATTCAAAAGTTATTACCACATAAAGTGACACATTCCACCGCTCCATGACGGCACAGATTTCCAAAGCAATAGTACCGATTCAATCTACTGTAAGGGAGCTGGGAGACAAAATACAACATGTAGAAGTTAAGATGGGAGAATTTGCAGCCTCCCATAACAACCTGATTGACTCCCATGAGCTCCTCTCAGAAGAAGTTTCTCAGCTAAAGGCTGAAATGGCATACTTAGAAGATCGTTCCCTCTGGTATAACGTCAAACTGCGGGGGGTCCCGAAGGATATTACCGCACCTGAATTGACAACCTACATCCAAAATGTAATAAAATTGCTCCTACCTAATTGTTCTGATCGCGATCTTATAATAGACCGCATAGGGTCGTTAAACCCAAACACCTGCCGGATGACGTCCCAAGGGATGTATTGGCCAGAATCCACTTCTTTCACATTAAAGAGCAAGTTTTCACTGCTGCACGAAAACCGGGGACTCTGCCTACCCCGTATACTGATGTCAAAATCTTCGTGGATCTCTCTGCGGCAACGCTTCAACTACGCAAATCTCTTGCCTCTATCACCACTGCTTTAACCCCTTAAGGACATAGGACGTACCGGTATGCCCTATTTCCCGAGTCCTTAAGGACCGAGGACGTACCGGTACGTCCTGACTTAAAAATGTAATTCAGGCGCCGCGGGGGTTAATCGGAACGGGATTTCGGCTGAAATCATTCAGCCGGCATCCCGTAACAACGCAGGGGGGGGGTCATTGGACCCCCCCCGTATCGGCGATCGCAGAAAACCGCAGGTCAATTCAGACCTGCGGTTTTCTGCGTTTCCGGTCCATTCGGGTGTCCTGTGACCCGATGAACCGGAAAAAGACTGCGATCGGTGGCGTAATTTTACACCACCAATCGCAGTCCGAGGATTTGAGGAGGCGGTGCTGGCCCTGGTGCTGAACACTGCTGTCCAGGGTGCTGATTGGTGCAGGGGAGAGAGGCGCGAGATTCAAACTTCCTGCGCTCCTCTCTCCCCTCCTCTTCCTGTCCAGCACCCTGACCGTGCAGCATCGTCCAGCACCAGCTCCTGTGTCCCCCTAATCGGCATCCATCACCCTCCTGCACCCATCGCCACCCAGGTAGGTTAGGGTCAGTGAGGGAGAGGCACCATAAGGCAGGGAAAGAAGGGAAAAGTAAGTTAGGAAAAAAAAATGTACTTTTATTCCAAACTTCCATCTATCCATCTAACCCTAACCCCGACCCCCCCTGCCACTTGCCACCCCCCCACCCCCCCACCAGCCCCCCCCCACCCCCACCAGCCCCCCCCCCCCCCACCAGCCCCCCCCCCCTCACCACCACTTTTTTTTTTCTGCGTGCGCTGACTGGCCGGCACTTTTTAGCGTCCGTCCACTGTTAGCGCATCGCCCGCCCCACCGCTGATCAGCGTTGTACCGCTGATCAGCAAGTTTTAACTTTTTTTTTTTCCTAACACTTGCCCTTTTTTCCTTGCCTTTTTTAGTACGCGAACACCCGTTGCCCCCACACACACGCACATATAATAAAGTTTTCCACACACCTACACGCACACACACCCATGGCCCGCCGGGTGTTCTCGGCCAAGGAGGCATATGCCCAGATTGCCTCCGACTCTGAGAGCCCCAGTGAGGATGAGGATGACCCCACATTCCTTTTATCATCCGCATCCTCCTCATCATCATGGGATGACGATGAGCCACCAAGGCGGCGGAGACGCCGCCAGGCGGAGCCAGGGGCCACACATGCTAGAGATCCTGTGGCCCACCCTAGTACGAGCCGCCCTGGGGTTCGTACTGGTTTCCCGGCCCACCAAATAAGTCCACCGGAGCCCCCTGCCGATGAACTTAGCTGGTGTCCCCCAGTGGACTTTGAGCCTGAGATTACGGATTTTGCTGGCAATCCTGGAATCCAGATTCCCACAGTGGGGTTTACTGAAATAGACTATTTTAGTTTTTTTTTCAGTAACCCACTGGTGAATTTGATGGTGGAGCAGACGAATCTGTACGCCCAACAGTTCGTCGCTCAAAACCCAGGCTCAGTTTTGGCTAGACCCGGTGGCTGGACGCTGGTCAGTGCAGCCGAAATGAGGACATTTTGGGGCCTCGTGCTGCATATGGGTCTAGTCCAAAAACCCAGTGTCAGGCAAAACTGGAGTGGGGACGTCCTGTACCAGACCCCACTGTACAGTATGGTCATGACACGTCACCGGTTTGAGGCCATCCGGAAATGTCTGCATTATTCCGATAATGCAGCATGTCCACCCCGAGGTGATCCTGCCTATGACCGGCTGTATAAGATACGGCCGGTCATCGATCACTTTGGGGCCACATTTCAGTAGGCCTACGTACCTGGAAGGGAGGTCGCGGTTGATGAGTCTCTCGTTGCGTTCAAGGGGAGACTCAGTTTCCGCCAATATATTCCCACAAAGCGGGCGAGGTATGGAGTGAAGCTATACAAAATTTGTGAGAGTACCTCAGGGTACACTTACAAATTTCGTGTGTACGAGGGGCGAGATTCCCGTATTCAACCCCCAGAATGTCCCCCCACTCTGGGTGTTAGCGGGAAACTCGTGTGGGACCTTATGTACCCACTGCTGGATAGTGGTTACCACTTGTACGTGGATAACTTTTATACCAGCATTCCCTTGTTCAGGTCCCTTGCCGCCAGATCCACGTTCGCTTGTGGGACCGTGCGGAAAAATCAACGCGGCCTCCCTGCCTACCCCCTCCAGGTACCTATCCCCAGGGGTGAGACCCGTGCACTTACCAGTGGAAACCTGTTGCTGGTCAGGTATAAGGACAAGAGGGATGTCCTTATGCTGTCCACAATCCACGGTAACAGCACCACCCCAGTCCCTGTGCGAGGTACCGCGGCAACGGTCCTCAAGCCCGATTGTATCGTCGACTACAATTGGTATATGGGAGGAGTTGATCTCTCTGATCAAGTCCTCACGCCATATAACGCCATGCGCAAAACCCGGGCATGGTACAAAAAAGTTGCGGTCTACTTGGTGCAGGTTGCCATGTACAACTCTTTTGTACTATCCCGAAGCGCTGGCAGCACAGGGACATTCCTCCAATTCTATGAGGCAGTCCTCAAGGACCTGATCTTTTCGGACCGGGAAAGAGCAGGCCGGAGTACCTCGGGAACTGGAGGCGCCCGGATCGTCCCTGGCCAACACTTTCCAGGTGTGGTCCCCCATACTGGAAAGAAGGGACGAACCCAAAAAAAGTGCAGAGTGTGTCACAAGAGGGGGATACGGAAGGACACCACTACTCAATGTGACACGTGCCCCGATCATCCGGGCCTCTGCATTATCGATTGCTTCAGGGAGTATCACACTTCCATGGAGTACAAAATTTTTATAATCCCCAACAGTTCACTAGAGAACATAAAACACTATGGCTCTCAGACTTTGGAGACACGAAACAAAACCAGTCCTGCAAAATCTGCCTTCCAAAACCCATATGGTGTTCCCCTCTTTCTATGTGCTACCGTTCGGCCAAACAGTAGTTTACGACCACATATGGGGTGTTTTTGCAAACTACAGAATCAGGGCAACCCATTTTGAGTGTTGTTTAGCAGTTAACCCTTGTTTTACTCCTGGAAAAAATTTATTATATTGGAAAATTTTCCAAAAAATAGAAATTTCAAAATTGTTTCTCCATCTGCCATTAACTCTTGTGGAACACCTAAAGGGTTAACAAAGTTTGTAAACCCAGTTTTGAATACCTTGAGGGGTGTACTTTCTTAGATGGAGTCACTTTTTTGAAATTTCTATTCTAGGGGTGCAATAGGGGGCTTCAAATGGGACATGGTATAAACAAAACCAGTCCTGCAAAATCTGCCTTCCAAAACCCATATGGTGTTCCCCTCCTTCTATGTGCTACCGTTCGGCCAAACAGTAGTTTACGACCACATATGGGGTGTTTTTGCAAACTACAGAATTAGGGCAACCCATTTTGAGTGTTGTTTGGCAGTTAACAAACAGTTTTGAATACCTTGAGGGGTGTAGTTTCTAGAATGGGGTCATTTTTTGGGAGGTTTCTATTATCTAAGCCTCACAATATGACTTCAAACCTGAACTGGTCCATAAAAAGATTTCTCAAAAATTTCAAAATTCGCTTCTAAACTTCTAAGCCTTGTAACATCCCCAAAAAATAAAATATCATTCCCATAATGCTACAAACATGAAGTAGACATATGGGGAATGTAAAGTCATCACAATTTTTGGGGGTATTACTATGTATTACAGAAGTAGAGAAACTGAAACTTTGAAATTTGCTAATTTTTCAAAATTTTTGGTAAAAAATGTATTTTATTTATGCAAAAAAATTAACTTTTTTGACCCAATTTTAGCAGTGTCATGAAGTACAATATGTGACGAAAAAACAATCTCAGAACGGCCTGGGTAAGTCAAAGCATTTTAAAGTTATGAGCACTTAAAGTGACACTGGTCAGATTTGCAAAAAAATGGCCTGGTCCTTAAGGTGAAAATGAGCCTGGTCCTTAAGGGGTTAAGGGCAAACTCCATAGCCTTCAGATGGGGTTTCCCTGCTAAGCTTTTAATACACAAGGATGGTTCCTTTGTAGTGATCCGGTCAGTTGCAGAGGGGAAAACTACCCTCGCTTCATGGAACATTGCAGTTGAAGACCTACAGACATCAGAAGCTCCTAGACGTCATCATTCCTCTGGAGAATGGCAGATGGCGGAAAACAGAAGAAGGAAAAAAGCTCACTAAAGGGGGCCATATCCTGAAACAGTTCTACCACCATGGAGCAGTCGTCTTACTACTTTCTCATATGGCATTTGGCGGAACTCTTTCCCGCATTGATACTGAGGCGTTAATCTATGCCTCAATCACCTCATATTCTTCATCCTGCTCTACCCTTAAGGCAGTATTCGTTGTGACCTGTCAGTCACTGTTTGTATCCTTACCCTTTCAGTTCAGTTTTTTTTATATGTTTTTGGCAGAGTATTACCATGCATAGTAAATATCTGCAGTGTGTCGCTTACTGCTGGGATTGCACCTCCTTCCACTTCAAAGAATTTATGGCGTTTATTGCACTTATGGTACTAAAACTTAGTTCCTTAAATGTAAGGGGGTTTAACAGCCCATACAAATGCAGCTTGATGTGGAAGGAGGCCCTCTCTCAGCAATGTGAATTTTTTTGCGCCCAGGAGACACATATAATTGCTGCGGACGCTAACCGCATCAAACATAGGTGTTTCCCATTCATCCTTCAAGCCCATTGCAACAAAAAGAAGTGGGGTGTATTGCTAGCAATTAAGATTTATGTTGCATATTTCGCTGTGTCTTCTATTGTCGATCCCGGAGGGCGGTATATTATACACATATGCTATCTGAACAATATACTTTATACGCTAGTGGGACTATATGCGCCCAATGCACATTCTCAATGTTTTCTCCACAACCTATTTAATAAGGTGCAGTCTGTGCAGAAAGGAAGGGTTCTCATATGCAGCGATTTCAACTCTGTTCCAGACACATCTCTGGACTCTTCCTCCCCTACGAGACGAAATCCCTACTCATTGACACATTTTCTCTCCAAATTATCCCTATATGATGTGTGGCGCCTAAATCATGCAATGGAAAGAGACTATACATACTTTTCCCCTTCCATCAATCCTACTCCCGTATCGACTGTTTTGGCGGACAGAGCTTCTCTCTCTGCCATCACAGACTCTGATATAGGAGTAATAAGATGGTCAGACCATGCCCCTGTCTCAGTGAAAATCTCTGAGCAATATAACCGCCCTCCGAATGCGACATGGAGAATAAATGAATACTTACTAGCAGATTTACAATGTCAGAAAGAGGTACAAGTTGCTTTAACAGAATATTTCTCGACTAATGTAAACTCTGTAGATAACCCATCTATTGTATGGATAGTGCATAAGGCCTACATCAGAGGCGTCTTTATTAAAATTAGGGCATAGGGCTAAAAGGAAAAGAGAGCAACTTATCACGAGTTTGCTGAACAAGATCCAAGCTATGGAGATTCGAAACAAAGCATCTCTCTCTCCCCTCCATTCTGAAGAGCTCCGCTACCTTAGGGCGCAGCTTGGGGAGCACATGCTGCACAAATACGACCTTTACAACCTAGTTGATGGCGAGGAGGTTGTCCAACCATCTGAACAAGACATCAATACGTTTCTTGACTCCCTCTCTTTGCCCTCTATGACTGAGGAACAAAGTAAAATGGTCTGCCAGCGCATCACACTTGACGAGGTCTTGGGCATAATCAAAAGAATGCCCCAACACAAGAGTCCTGGACCGGATGGTCTGTCAAACTCCTACTATAAAAATTCCTCTGACATTCTTGCCCCACACCTTCATAAGTATCTTTCTAGAATCCTGACTGATGGATGCATGCCCAGAGAAATGTTGGAGGCAATTATTGTCACTCTGCCAAAACCTGTCAAAGAACCGACAGCTCCCCAAAATTTCCGGCCAATATCCTTCCTTAACACCGACTTGAAAATGTATGCCAAATTATTGACTTATTAACAGATTAGCTGCTATTATTCCTTCCTTGGTAGCTCCTGACCAGGTGGGATTCGTATTGGGTAGACAAATCAGACAATTCTAGGAGAGTGCTCAACTTACTAGATAGAGTCAATAGATTGGCGTTACCCATGGGTATTCCTTACCCTGGACGCCAAGAAGGCTTTCGGCCGGGTGAATTAGTCGTTTGCCTTCTCGGTGCTCCGTAAAATGGGTTTCCCAGATGCACTGATGGGGGCCATAGGAGCACTATACAAGGATCCGACAGCTCGGGCATTGGCCAACGGCGTTCTTTCGGATACCTTTGGACTTTCCAATGGAACCAGACAAGGTTGTCCCTTATCCCCTTTAATCTTTATACTATCCCTAGAACCATTGGCACAAGCTATTAGACAAACAGAAAACATCTCTGGGATTCAGATTGGCGATAGGCAACATACTCTCTCACTAAATGCTGATGACATAATCCTCTCCTTAACCAACCCTGTCCTGTCATTAGCGGCAGTAAGGAAAGTCGTTCATTCATATGGTTCCTTATCATTCTACAAACTGAACGAAGGCAAGTCCAGGCCCTCCCCCTTTTTAGCCCCAACCAGACTCTAGAACAGCTAAAACAACTCTATCCATGGGACTGGCAGACTGCTGGGGTCCAGTACCTTAGCATTCAACTCACTCCTACTATCCAAAAGTTACACAGTGCAAATTTCTCACAATTCCTCCTAGATCTTCAGAAAGAACTAGGAAACTTTGCTAAAACCAAGATTTCATGGCTCGGTAGGATAGCGGCTTTTCAGCAGCATGTGCTCCCTAAGCTACTTTATCTGTTTATAATTCTACCACTAGAACTACCCCGTCCCTTCTTTAAGGCTATAAACAAAATGCTCACTAGGTTCACCTGGAAGAAAGGGCCCCCCTGCATTGCCAGGACAGTCATGTCCAGATAAAATGTGGAGGCTTAAGTCTTCCGAATGTCTATGATTACTACTTGGCCACTAGAATACACCAACTTAGAGAGTGGTGGAGCTCTGATGCTCCTAAACATTGGGTCCATATTGAACAGACGCTAGCCCCAACCCCCAATTTAAAGGCATTACTAATGTCCTCTCTTTTCGGGGTTGTGCCGTCCCCGTCTCTCCCATACCTCCTTTCAACCTCCATAAGCTTGTGGAAACAGTACCACTGTAGTGGATGCGGAATTAAGGCCTCTATAGCAAAGTTCACCCCGATAGTAGCTTTACAATGCCTCCTTCTTGATCTATCTTTGGAGCTGTGGAGGGGTGGGGGAATGGAGATGGTTGCAGACCTACTCTCTCACTCAACTTTGAACTCTTTTGAAAACCTTCAAAAACAGTATAATATACACAAAAGGGATTTCTATAAATACCTAAGAATAAGACATTTATTAGCAGCTAACCCCACGTTAAAGGCGAGTTTGCACCTTGAACTCTTGAATCAATGGTCCCTAAAACAATCTAAATGGAAGGGAATCCACCCACTCTACTCTTTCCTGGGCAACAAAAACTCCCTTGTTGAAACTGCTCCCCTTATATCGTGGGAATTGGATCTGGGGTGCTGCATCCCTCCAGCGCAGTGGTCCACAACTTTCAATTTCACGTCCCAAAAACTGAGATGTGCCTCACATGCAAAAACACTTCTCAGATGGTACTTCACCCCCCCTGCGATTAAGCTGCATATTCCCTGGCTCGGGGCCGCTATGCTGGAGGGGGTGTGGTGGCAAAGGGACTCTACTACACATACTCTGGGGCTGCCCTCAGTTGAAAGAATTGTGGTCTGGCATTTTTCAATTAATTGAAAAGGCCTCTGGCTACAAGCTGTATCGTGACCCAGCTTTAGCCTTGTTATTTATTTATTTATTTTATCAAACATAATTTTTATTATAATAAATTTTGCAAAAGATACAACAAGTGAGAGGTGTCTCCTTTGTCCCCTTAAGTTCCCATACATCATACAATATTTGACATAGATTGCAACAGTAGCAAGGACATATCATAAACAGATTATAAACATAGCCAACATCATATGACAGCCATCAATGAATAGAAATCTGTTCCTTGTACACCTCCTATGATACCAACTAAACCCTCCCACCCTTAACCCAACTACATCCCTTAGGGGTGACACATCACATACTCCAACTCTATATCACCTAGATCTCTTCACACATGAGAGCAGATATTGTGTGAACTGTTAGGGTAGTTTATTGCAAGGGCCCTAGTTCTATTCCTTGCCTAGTTCTAAAATAGGGATGCCAACCGGTCTCTCAGACAATCTCTCAACAGCGCTGCAGACGCCAGCCCAGGGGTATCTAGCCAATCTTGCCATATCGTCACAAATTTAGTAAGACATTTCCTTTTCATATAAATTCCCCTTTCACATTGTATCACAGTATTCATCCTGTTTATATATTCCCGTACAGAGGGGGGGGGGGGGGCACGCCTGTATCCAATGCTTAGCAATCTAGCCTGGTTATTTATAGGTCTCACGCTAGTCACGCATAGTTTTAGGACCATCTCTATGCATTTATTTTTAGCTACAAAAATGGCCATCACCAGAAATTGGAAAAGTTCAGTAGTCTCCACCGTTTAAGAAGTTTTAGCTGTGGACACAACTAGATCCTATGAAAATATGATAGCACATAAAAACTTCACAGTGAGCAAATTTGAAGCCGAATGGTCTCATTGGGCTAGCCTACATCCCAACACATGAGTTGGAAATAGACAAAACCCAGATAGCTTTACAATCACAATAGGTACTGCATTGATAATGAATATCAATTTGATGACACGCACCAAGTCACCTGACTACTATCAAATCTCTCTGCCTTTTTTGATTTATTTTGTCATTGTTTATGTTTTCCATGTTTAAATGTTCTGCCTCTTATTGGCAACCCTCAAATATCCCTAATACACTACAGTGAATGTATATGATGTCCAACAGATGATCAACTATATCACAAAGAATTCATATTGCATGCCTGTAAGATTCTGCTTTATTGTATAACGCCTTTGTTTTGTACAATGTGATTTCTGCAGATTCCTGTATTACATCATGGTGTATGGACTCTTTTGCATTGATATTCATATAGTGTATATTCCTGTCTTCTTTTGATAAAAAAGGAACAATTCTCAATAAATATAAATATATATTGAACGATAAAAAGAATTAAAATTGAGTATAAGTAGTTAATAATAGGTGTTTATCTGACTTATCTAGGGGTGTCGTTTGGGGATATTCTAATTGGCCATCCAAGTATTTTGTATACTCTATCAGTGTGGTACATATATTTTAGATTTCCTGAGAAGAGTAGAGCCTTGTAACCCAATTGTTTTTTTTCCCCTGGTGTGATTCGTCTGCCTTCACTCACTATACTTAATCCTTTAATGTCATAGTTTTGAAGACAGTGGGATCACCTCTCATGGTGCGGTGTGGGTGGATAACTCCACACCAACCACAAGAGGGAAGGGAAAAGGTACTAGGCCTGGAAACTAGGGAAAGGAGAAAAAGGTCACCACCTAGTAAATCACTAAAGTATGAACAGACATTGATGTTAGGAATGTTCATATTCTGGAACTTAGGGCCCTATCTGACCCTAAAGAGCCTTGTAAATAGTGTCAGGACAAGAGATGAGCTGTTCCGTCCCAGCTGAGGGAACAAGAGACTCTCTCAGGCCTAATACCAAAAGGTAGGGGAAAACCACAAACAAGAAATAAGGAAAAAGACACTTAACTCCAAAGTATGCAGACAAGCAGGAACCAGACACCAGCTCTTCACAACCTGAAAGGAGCTATCAACCAAATAGCATGATGGTGAGGCCAGACTAAATAGAGGAGTTAGAATGACCACTTAGGCTACACCTGAGACCAGAGGTGTGGTCATACTCAGCAACAACACAGAAAAGTGAAACCAGAGAGGCTGTCAGATCACATCACGTGCAGCCAGTCTCTTAGATCTTCTGACCCCTGTGACAGGAGAGACCGTGACATCACCCTTTTCAGGCTGGCTATTCAGCCCCCTAGGCTGGGACATTGTAGGAATATTTTAGAGATGGATTTAAGTCCAATCTTATATCTTACTAGCAGAAGGACCCAGCTGCGCACTGGTATATTTAATCTATTTTATTTAATGTTTGTGTGTGCCGTTAACAGTGACCTCTACAGCATCCTGTCCCTTTAACAGTGAACACCACAGTCCCCCACCCTTTAACACTGACCACCCCCACAGTGCCCTTCACTTTAAAATAGGACCTCAACAGCAGACCATCCCCTTAACTTTGACCTTTACAGCAGCCCGCACCCAACTCCCTTGACAGTGACCTCCTCAGGGGCCCGCCCCCTTAACAGTGACCTCCACAGTACCCCACTGCCTTAACAGTGACCTCCACAGCAGTTGCCCCTTTAATAGTGGCCCCTGCCCCCTTAACAGTGACCTCCACAGTGTCCGCCCCTTTAACAGTGACCTCTACAGCGGCCTGCCCCCTTAACAGTAACATCCACAGTGAACGCCTCTTTAACAGTGACCTCCAAAGGGCCCTGTCACTTTAATGCTAGGCCTATGCGACGGCATGTGTCACAAGACATTTTGTCTCAAATTTCTTTATAATGATAGGCTCTGGTGTCGCACTGCGACATGTGACATGCTGCGACTCAGACACGATAGTTGCAAAAAATCCATCCAAAATGGATTATTCTGCGTCTGTCGCGTTGCAGTCACAGCATGTCACATGTTGCAGTACAACACCATGCACTATCATTATAAAAATTGGCGCGCGACATTGGTCGTCGTGTAGCCCTAGCCTAAAGCTGACCTACAGCAGTGAAGAAAAATGGTTGGGTTGTTATGGAAACCTGGAGTAAAACTGTATGTATGTGGAGACTAAGAGCCTGCAAGCTTCTATTGGCTGATAAGGGACATGTGACCCTGTGTATGGTAGTTGGGATATGAAGAGAAAGAGTTGCAGGCTTGTATTGGCTAATTTCCTGGGGTGAATTTGTAAAACCAAGGACTACCACTGGAAAGATTATGCCGTTTTGGAAGACAAAACCTGGACTGAATTAAGAGTGGAGAAATAGTATCTGTGTCACGGTGGGATTGAGTGTGCGCAGCACTTAGCTCCACCCACACCTCTGTCCCTGCCTACTTGAACGTTCTTCCCTAGGCGATGGGGTACAACTAGACGGCGGTCCCTAAACTGAGTACGTGCAGGGCATTAAAAGGTAATAATACAATGCAGGGGAAATCAAAAAACAAAGTGACAGGCAGGCACAGAGGGGTAAAAAATACAAGGTAAATACGAGCCGAGGTCAGTAGCCAGGAGGCCACATAAATACAGAAGGAGTACGCAAGGTCGAGCTCACAAACAAAGCCGAGGTCAGAAGCCAGGAAGTAACGTCAATACCAGGGAGGATTCAAAGTCGAGGTCAGAAGCAAAGCTGAGGTCAAAACACACAAGGTCACAATACAGTACGCTAGTGAAGGAAGACCAATCACAGACAACCTGTGACTCTTCTGGGCTTTTCTCAGGTTCAACTGAGGACGGCAGACAAGAATTAAATCGCACATGAAAACCAAGATTACAGTAAAAAGGTGACATACCAGTAGATGAGTTCAGTAGAAATATTTGTAGTAGAAATCCGTTCTCATCAGACTTTGTGTAAGGAAAGGTAAAAGACTCAGAATCAGACAAAGGTGTTTTCATGTCCAGTTCTGCTGAGCACTCCCCCCTCCTGCCCAGTCTGTTCACTTTTATTTAGTCACAAAAAGGTCTAACAATAGAAAAGGGGCCGGCCTGTCACCCGACCACTTACTTCATGTAACAAGGATACAGGAAGTGATGACACAGGAAGATGAGAAACCACCATCATTTAGAATAACATAGCCAGCTAACAAACACATGTATACAATAATCTCAAAAGACCACTGGAGTGAACTTTATCCAGCCATGCTCAGTGATCAATGCCAAATAACGGTACTATGATTCTCAATGTTGTTTATTTACAGGACAAAGTCATTATCTCCAACGGCTGATCAGGCGCACTAGAGACAACAAATGCACGTTCCTTTCATATATTGTTCTCTTAACAAATGCATTCACGCCGAGCCAATAAATCCGCGTCTTGCACGGGGGCCCTTGCCGGCGTCCTTACATCATCCAAGAAAACACTGCTCTGTTGAACACATCAGTCTTCCCCGGCCCACAGCCCAGTGCATAGCACATGGACCATTCACCGACGGAGACATCTGCGCCCAGCAGCTGTGTCTCCACATACACAGGAAGATATCCACTCCAATGGTTTACCCTGACACTGAGAGACATGATGACAATACACAATATATTAAATATACATCCTAATAAAATTTCCACAACACCTGGTTGTTAATGGCGAACTCAGCCATTGGCAGATGTTTCACCCACAGCTGTTGATTGTCGGAGACATAACACCTCAAATACTGCTCCAGAGACTTGTTCAAACGTTCAGTTTGACCATTGGTTTCAGGATGAAAAGCCGAAGAAAAAGACAGAGAGATGTAAAATTTCGGACAAAATGCCCTCTAAAATCTATATACGAATTGAACACCTCTATCCAAAACTACATTTTCAGGAATCCCATGTAAGCATATCACATGCTCTACAAATAGGGAGGCCAAAGTCATAGCATTCGGCAGCTTTGACAGAGGGATAAAATGCATCATCTTACTGAATCTTTCAACCACTACCCATACCACCGACTTACCCACTGAAACCGACAAGTCGGTGATAAAGTCCATGTAGATATGGGACCAAGGTCTATTAGGGATGGGTAGTGGACGTAACTCACCCGCCGGACAGGACCTAGGAGCCTTTGACCGGGCACACCGCACATCAGGACACATGTGGGGGTAGACATCACTAGCCAGAGTGGGCCACCAGTAAAATCTGGATACTAGGTATTTGGTGGCATTGATACACGGATGTCCACTAAACACGGAATTATGGCACTCACCCAACAGTTCATGACGTAAATGACCAGGGACAAACAATTTATCTGCAGGGGATTGTACCGCAGCCAAATGTTGTCCCGCTGTTATTTTGGTAGTCGGATCGGAGGAGACCGAAGCCATAATGATGCCTGCTGGTAATATTGTTTGTGGAGGAATATCAGGAGGTTGAAAAGCACAAAAACTTCAGGATAGAGCATCTGCTTTAACATTTTTACTTCCTGGCCTGAAAGTAATACGAAAAACACGTTAAAACGTGTAAAGAACAATGCCCTCCTCGTCTGTCTGGGATTCAAACGTTTAGCAGACTCTGAAAACAATAAATTATGATCAGTCAGAACTACAACACAATGTTGGGCCCCCTCAAAAAATGGTGCCATTCCTTAAAGGTCTATTTAATAGCAAGTACCTCCCGGTTCCCAATATCATAATTTCTCTCAGTGGGAGAGAACTTACAAGAAAATAATGCACAGGGTCTCAGATTAGTGAGGTTTGATGACCCCTGGGAGAGTACTGCTCCTACCCTATCCTCGGAAGCATCAACCTCGACTATGAAAGGCCTCTCTTGATCAGATTGCACTAATATTGGGGTATTAACAAAACATTTCTTGAGTGTTTCGAAAGCCTTTATGGCCTCTATGAACAATTCACTAAATCTGCCCCCTTCCTGGTTAGGTCGTGAGAGGTTTAGCAATAACCGAAAAATGTTTAATACATTTTCGATAATTAGAGAAGCCCAAAAAGTGTTGCAATGCTTTAAGAGAGGAGGGCCTCACCCATTCCTGAATAGACTGTACCTTCCCTGGATCCATCTTAAAGGACTGGTGTGTAAGAATACAACTTTTTTACCTTTCGCAAATAATAAATTCTTACGAAGAACCTCCAATACCTGTCTAGTGTAGAATATCGTGCAAATAAACAATCATAAGTTTACCAATAAATTGTCTTAAAATATCATTAACAAAATTCTGGAAAACTGCTGGAGTGTTACTTAGACCAAACGGCATGACCAAATACTCGAAATGACCCTCAGGAGTGTTAAAGGCCGTTTTCCACTCATCCCCCTCCTTTATTCAAATAAGATTGTATGCTCCCCTGAGATCAAGCTTAGTGAACCAGTGAGCCCCAAGAACCTGATTAAATAGGTCTGGAATCAACGGCAAGGAGTACTGATTTTAATAGTAATTTTGTTCAACTCTCTGTAATCAATACAA
The DNA here is from genome assembly GCF_014858855.1 of Bufo gargarizans. Taxonomy (NCBI): domain Eukaryota; kingdom Metazoa; phylum Chordata; class Amphibia; order Anura; family Bufonidae; genus Bufo; species Bufo gargarizans. The sequence continues at coordinate 109,840,588 of NC_058086.1, forward strand.
GGTCTCAAACCCCCATCTTTTTTCTCAACGAAGAAAAATCCTGCCCCCATAGGTGACACCGAAGGTCTAATATGAACTTTTTGTAAGCTTTACTTTAAATAATCCCTCAAAGACATTCGTTCAGGACTGGACAAGTTCTAAATACAACCCTTAGGTTATTTGGATCCTGGAACAAGATCGATGGCGCAATCCAATGGTCTATTAGGAGGAAGGCACTCAGACATAGAAAACCATCTGCAAAGTCACTAATGTATGGGGGAAGAGTTTTAGACTCTGCAGTGATTCTAGCCTTAATAACATGTAATCAATAGGAGTTACATTCAGTGATGGCCAGTTCGCAGTGTTTGCCAGCGAACACATGCGGTCTGCCATCTTGACTCACAAGTCCGGCGATGCACAGGTAAGCCCTTACCTGTGCCTTTGCCGGTCTGAAACAAATGTGGTCACCGGGAGCAGGAAGTTCAGAGAACAGCCCGATGAAGGCCCCTGGCGGCTGTTCTTGGAACTGCCTGCTCCCGGTGACTGCATTTGATTTCAGACCGGCTCCTGGCACAGGGCTTACCTGTGCATTGCCAGACTTGTGAGTATAGATGGCAGCCCACATGTGTTCAGGGGGGAACACTGCGAAACTGGCCATCACTGGTTACATTTAGGTCCCCATTTCTCTACTTCACCCGTGGTCCATTCAATAACAGATAGAGTTGAGTGGACACCTGGATGTTCGAGTTCGATGGGTTCGGCTGAACTTCGTAAAACCCGAACTTTGGAGCACTAAAATGGCTGTAAAAGAGTCATGGAAAGAGCTAGAGGGCTGCTAAAGGCAGCAAAATGTGGTTAAGAGCATGGCACGTGCTCTGCAAACAAATGTGGGTAAGGAAATTATTTATTATAATATAAAATCGATAAAAATGTTAAATAATAATCTTGATCTAGGACAGGAATGCTCAACCTGCGGCCCTCCAGCTGTTACAAAACTGCAACTCCCAGCATGCCCGAACAGCCTACAGCTATCAACCTACAGCAGGACATTGTGGGAGTAGTAGTTTTACAACAGCTGGAGGGCAGCAGGTTGAGCATGCCTGATCTAGGAGGAGGAGGTCCATATGGAGTAGAAGGTTGAGGAGGTGGTGGATGTGGCGATGTAGGTAGAAGCAACGGTAGAGGAGGAGGAGGTAGCCAACACTGGTTTTTGTTTTTTAATTTAATTGTTTTATTTTGTTTGTTCAAATTTGGGTAGACCCCAAAACATTGGGAAATATAAAAAATTAAAAAAAAGAGAAAGTGCGCTGGAGTACAACAATCGCTGGGTGAGGCCGGTGCACATGTCTATTCCGCACAAGGTACGGACAAGTCCTGTGGGATCCCTGCCTGGTTCATTTTAATGAACGTGAGCTTGTCCATATTGGCTGTGGACAGGCGGCTGCGCTTCTCTTTGATAACCCCTCCTGCCGTGCTAAACAAACATTCAGACAATACACTGGCTGCAGCGCAGGCCAGCACCTCCAAGACGTAAAGGGCAAGCTTAGGCCATGTGCCCAATTTGGAGACCCAGAAGTTGAATTGGCAGACGAATCAGTCAACTAGATATCTTCTTTATCAACTTTCGATGTTCTTTTATGCGCCTACCATGGTGGTAACGGGGAATCAGGGTTCCATGCCGGAGAGGCATCCTGAGAAAGGGATACCACATCCAAGGGAGGTCAATGGATGAAATTAATTGTGATTGAGCGGAAATGTGGGACAAGTTAATGAAGCAGTAGCATCAAAGTAAGGGGGCACGCGGCAATTACCCACTCCCGACTCAGGGAGGTAGAGGTAGTGACAATAAATAACAATACAGGACTCTTAAGATGCATTGTTACTGTAATGATTAATAAAAAAAAAATTACAGGGAATGTCACTGGGGTATTTTGGATTTGGAAACGTAAGACAGGAGAGGCCTTGCTGCTGCTTTGTTGACTCTAGATAACTTCTGCCTGATCGCACATCCCTGTGACATCCACGATTTAATTGGATATTTTCTCTATCAACTTTCGATGTTCTTTTATGCGCCTACCATGGTGATCACGGGAAGTAGGGAATCAGGGTTCCATGCCGGAAAAGGAGCCTGAGAAAGGGATACCACATCCAAGGGAGGTCAATGGCTGAAATGCGATCTAGCGGAAATGATGGGCGCACGTCAATTAAAAACAAATTTTGGAAATTTAAGTCCCTGTCAACTATGCAGAGCAGGGGTTTATTCACAGCAAAAATTGTAAAATGTCACCCAAGAGTGTAACAGACGCTTTTGCACCCTGCTCACTCTTTTGCTGTGCTGGTGCCTCTGGGCGACCACCGGCTCTTCCTCCAAACTGCACACGTCACTCGCGTGACCTTGATTCCATGTAGGGTCTAGTACCTTATCATCCTCCACATCATCTTCCACCCACTCTTTACCCCTGCCCTCCTTGTCGGCCTGCAGACTGCAGAAAGCCGCAGCAGTTGGCACCTGTGTTTAGTCATCATCAGAGACGTGCTGCGGTGGTCTTCTTATGTCCTCATACTGAAACATAAGTGGTTGTGCATCAGTGCAGTCAATCTATTCCACTTCTGGTGCAGGGCTATGTAGATAGCCCACGGAAACCCTGCTAGCAGAGTCATCAAAAAGCATAAGAGACTGCTACATGACTTGGGGCTCAAACTGCTTGCTGGACTTGCAAGGGGTGAGTTGAAAGACAGATGGCCATGGGCTGTAGGTGCCAACTCTGATCTTTCAGCAGGGGACTGGGTGGGAGACAATGCGAAGGAACTGGAGGCACTGTCAGCCACCCAATCTACTATCGCCTGTACTTCTGTCCTCACCATTAGTACTGTCCTAAATGTAAAGTAGGCTGCAAATGTACTTTCTAGTGCAAAAGATGAGTATTTGTCACCGAACAATGTAACAGACGAATTAGTGAAATGTATTTCCTTGTCCATTAGGTAGAGCAGGGGTATATCACAGCCAAAAATTGGTGAATTTCACCCGACAATGTAACAGACAAATTAGAGAAATGTATTTCCCTGTCCACTATGTAAAGCAGGGGCATATCATAGCCAAAATTTGGTGAATTTCATCCGACAATGTAAAAGACGAATTAGTGAAATGTATTTCCCTGTCCACTAGGGATAGCAGGGGTATATCACAGCCAAAAATTGATGAATTTCATCCGACAATGTAACAGAAACTTATTGAAATGTATTTCCCTGTCCACTAGGTAGAGCAGGGGTATATCACAGCCAAATATTTGGGATATGTCACCCAACAATGTATCAGACAAATTAGTGAAATTACTTAAAATAACATAAAATACTTAAAAATAAAAAAAAATTTATCTTGATCTAGGAGGTGGAGGTCCATATTGAAAAGGAGGTTGAGGAGGCAGTGGACGTAGTAGTGTAGGTGGAAGTAGCGGTGTAGGAGGGGGAGGTAGCCAACACTAGTTTTTGGTTTAAATTTTATTTTTATTTTGTTTAAATTATGGTACACAAAACTTTGAGAAATATAAAAAATACAACAATGAGAAAGTGTGCTGGAGTATAACAATGGCTGGGTAAGGTCAGTATAAGTCGTCAGTATAAGTCTATTCTGCACAAGCTACGGACTGTGGGACCCATGCCTGGTTCATTTTAATGAATGTGAGCTTGTCCACATTGGCTGTGGACAGGCGGCTGCGCTTGTCTGTGATAACGCCACTTACAGTGCTAAACACACGTTCAGACAATACACTGGCTGCAGGGCAGGCCAGCACCTCCAAGGCGTAAAGGGAAAGCTTAGGCCATGTGCCCAATTTGGAGACCCAGAAGTTGAAGGGGGCAGACCAATCATTCAGTACGTGTAGGCATATGCACACATACTGCTCCACCATGTTGCTGAAATGCTGCCTCATGATAAGACGGAACGTCAGCTGCCTTCTGAGGTGCTGGCGGTGCCCCAGCTGCATTGGCGACCTCTTCCTCCTCCTCTGCCTTCGCCTTGTGCTTCCACTGTGCCCCCGCTGTCAGGTGGGAATGCCATCAGCAGCTCGTCTACCAGCGTGCGCTTGTACTCGCGCATCTTACGATCACGCTCCAGTGATGGAATTAAGGACGGTACGTTTTCCTTGCAACAGGGATCCAGCAGCGTGGCCACCCAGTAATCAGCACAAGATAGAATGTGGCCAACACAGCGGTCGTTGCAGGGACACTGGAGCATGTAATTGCTCATGTGTGCCAGGCTGCCCAGAGGCAACGACAAGCTGTCCTCTTTGTGAAGTGTATTGTCAGTGTCCTCTGTATCCCCCCCAGCCACACACCAGTTATGGCCATGAGCTGGTTTGGGTGCCACCCTCCTGTGAACATGGTTCCTCCTCCTCCTCGACCTTGTCATCCTCCTGAACTGTGCCCTGGCTGGACAATTGTGTACCTTGCGTATGTTGGTGCAGGAACCCACCCTCGGAGCCACTTGTGAATGACTGGCCTCAAACCCTTGTAAATGATCCCTCTTCCTCCTCCTCCTGTGCCACATCCTCTTCCATCATCGCTAGAAGTGTTTTTTTAAGGAGGCTTTGAAGTGGGATAGTAACACTGAAAACAGCATCATCGTCACTGGCCATGTTGGTGGAGTACTGAAAACAGCGCAGCAAGGCGCAAGGCACACAGGTCTCACATGGAGGCCCAGTCATTGATGGTGAAGTGGTACTGTTCCACAGAGCGACTCACCCGTGCGTGCTGCAGCTGAAACTCCAACTGCTCGCACAGTCTGGCCAGCATGTGCAAGGTGGAGTTTCACCTTGTGGGCATGTCACATATGAGGCGGTGAGTGGGAATGCCAAAGTTACGCTGCAGTGATGACAGACGAGCAGCAGCAGGGTGAGAACGCCAAAAGCGCACACAAACAGCCTGTACTTTCTGCACCACCAAATTCAGCACATGCGCCAGGCAAGGAATATGCATCAAACTGGCTAGGCCCAGAGCTGCTGCGAGATTTTGCCCATTATCACACACCACCAGGCCGGACTTGAGGCTCACTGGCACCAACCACTGATTGGTCTGTTGTTCCATGCCTGTCCACAGCTCCTGCGCAGTGTGGGGTTTGTCCCCCAAACAGATAAGTTGTAAAACTGCCTGCTGTCGTTTACCCCTGGCTGTGCTGACGTTGATGGTGAAGGTGTTACGCTGACCAGATGAGGAGGTGGTAGAGGTTGAGAAAGCGGAGTAGGAGGAGGAAGCAACAGAAGACAAAGAGAAACGCCCTGCAATCCTTGGTGGTGGACGGACATGCACCAAACTGCTATCCTCCTCAGGCCCAGCCGTCACTGCATTCATCCAGTGTGCAGTTATGGAGATATAACGTCCCTGACCGTGCTTACTGGTCCACGTATCCATAGTTCGGTGGACCTTGCCACAGATGGCGTTGCGCAGTGCACACCTGATTTTGTCCCCCACTTGGTTGTGCAGGGAACGGATGGCTCGCCTAGACAAGTAATAGCGGCTAGGAACAACGTACTGTGGGACAGTCACCGCCATAAGGCTTTTAAAACTCTGCGTCTCCACCAGACGGAATGCCAGCATTTCAAAGGCCAGGAATTTTTAAATGCTGGCATTCAGGGCCAGGGATTGCGGGTGGGGTACTTCCTCTTTCGCTACAGTGTTTGTGAGATAGACAGCTGAACGCTTCCATGGGACATTGTGGAGATGCTTGGTGACCCAGGTGGTGGTGTTGCTGGCACATCCTCTGTTTGCAGGGTGGCAGGTGCCACTCACTCCAGAGGCGGATGAAGAGGCCGAGACTGCAGCAGAAGAGGAAGCAGGAGTATCCAGAGACCTTTCTTGGTTTTTGAGGTGTCTACTCCACTGTAGCTCGTGCTTTGCACTTAAATGCCTGGTCATGCAAGTTGTGAACGTTTATGCCTCGCTTCAGGCTCTGATTGCACAGTGTGCAAACCACTTGTGTCTTGTCGTCAGCACATTGTTTGAAGAACTGCCACGCCAGGGAACTCCTTGAAGCTGGCTTTGGTGTGCTTGTGTGGTGGGCAGTAGCAGGCTTATTGTCTAGGGGACGGCAGCTCTGCTTTTGCACCCTGCTCCCTCTTCTGCTGTGCTAGCGGCTCTGTGCGACCACCGGCTCTTCCTCTGAACTAGACAGCTCACTCACATGACCTTGATTCAATGTGGGGTCGAGGACCTCATCCTCTGCATCATCTTCCACCCAGACTTTACCCCTGCCTTCCTTGTCGGTGTGCATACTTCAGAAAACTACAGCAGTTGTGGTAGGGGCTGAGGTGTACATTGGCGTGGAGTCGGGAGGGATGCCTATCACCCTCCAAGATCTATCTGGCTGAACTGTGCCTGGAGCCAGTGCGGGGTAGGCCTGAATAAGTGGGCAAGAAGACTACCCACGCTGTAGGAGGGAAATAGTTAATCGGACCGACCGACATGGGAGGTAACAAGGGCCTGAGTGATTCAGGCCGGAGCTGGGCTGATAAATGACCTGAGCGATTCGGGAAGGCACAGGGTAGTTAGTGCCGTGACGGTCCAGGTGACGGCGGAAGAGCAAGCTTGGGTGATCCAGGATGAGAGAGGCAACGTGGGCCTGGGCGATCCAGGATGAGAGAGGCAACGTGGGCCTGGGCGACCAAGGATGACTGAAGTAGAGCGGGCCTGGGTGAACCAGGATGACAGAGACAGAGCGAGCCTGGGCGATCCAGGAAAATAGAGGGAGAGCGAGCCTGGGCGATCCAGCATGACCGAGGTAGGGCGAGACTAGGGGATCCTAGATGACGGAAGCAGAGCGAGCCTGGGTGAACCAGGATGACAGAGTGGCAGAGTGACAGAGTGGCAGAGTGAGCCTGGGCGGCAGAGCGAGCCTGGGCGATCCAGGATGACAGGAGCAGGGCGAGCCTGGGCGATCCAGGATGACAGGAGCAGAGCGAGCCTGGGCGATCCAGGATGACAGGAGCAGAGCGAGCCTGGGCGATCCAGGATGACAGGAGCAGAGCGAGCCTGGGCGATCCAGGATGACAGGAGCAGAGCGAGCCTGGGCGATCCAGGATGACAGGAGCAGAGCGAGCCTGGGCGATCCAGGATGACAGGAGCAGAGCGAGCCTGGGCGATCCAGGATGACAGGAACAGAGCGAGCCTGGGCGATCCAGGATGACAGGAGCAGAGCGAGCCTGGGCGATCCAGGATGACAGGAGCAGAGCGAGCCTGGGCGATCCAGGATGACAGGAGCAGAGCGAGCCTGGGCGATCCAGGATGACAGGAGCAGAGCGAGCCTGGGCGATCCAGGATGACAGGAGCAGAGCGAGCCTGGGCGATCCAGGAAGACAGGAGCAGAGCGAGCCTGGGCGATCCAGGAAGACAGGAGCAGAGCGAGCCTGGGCGATCCAGGAAGACAGGAGCAGAGCGAGCCTGGGCGATCCAGGACGACAGGGAAGACAGACAAAGGCGTATGCATGATACCTGAAGAATCCGGGAAGCTGATGAGCAGCTACCTCTGAACGGGAGGACTGAATAAATGACAGCACCGCAGCCCTGTTTGTTATAAGAAAAGATTGCCCAAAATGGTACGTTAGGAAGCCGGAAAAAGGCACAGCAACAAAACCCCACGACTAAACAACATTCATGGAGTTAGCTACCCCGGAGGGGATGACCTGTGTTACATCTGGCCGCAGCAGTGGGAGGTGCAGTTTCTGGTTCCAGTCGAGGAGGCATAGAGCGATTGTGCAGCGATTGAAAGGCACTTGTGGGAATAGGGGTCCACTGTAGGTTCGAACCTACTTAACCTGGGCCAGCGGTAGCACAGACGATTGGAACCAGAACCGCAGTTCCAGACCCCGCAGCAGCGTCCGCGAGGCAGCACCTTAATGATCACACCGGTGTCCGGTCTGTCCGCTGCGTTCCTAAAGCTTCTTTTCTCTTCCCTTTTTTTTTTTTTTTTACCGGAATGGAGAAACAGGCCGGCCAGCCCCGTGCCTGCCAACCAAGGCCTCTCGGCTGGAATGTCCTGCAAAACAAATGAAAAATAAAAAACAATACATGCAATTATACCTAATTACAGTTGTAGATGCCCCCAGGTCCGGTGTACTAAAGAAGAACTTGTACCACTTAGATTTAATATTGTCATTATTCTTAAACATTGCTTTAGGAGAGCAGGGAAGAGCAGGAAGATGTGGGACCGGAGGACCGGGCGGGGAGCAAGGAAGGATGACAGGGGCAGAATGGGCCTGGGCGAACCGGGATGACAGAGGCAGAACGAGCCTGGGCGATCCAGGATGACAGAGGCAGAACGAGCCTGGGCGATCCAGGATGACAAAGGCCGGACGGGCCTGGGCGATCCAGGATGACAGAAACGGAATGAGCCTGGGTGATCCAGGGTGATGGAGACAGAACGAGCCTGGGCGATCCCGGAAGACTACGGATGACGTGTGAGAGTGGGATAAGAAGCATGGAAGACAGACCCAAGTATGGACAACAAGCAATGAACAGCACCCAGGTGTGACACGGCGGTGCCACACGCAAGTGCACAGGAGGGCGGCGGGACAGCTTGTGCCAAACCTGAGCGTGCGAGGACGGCACTGCAATGGAGCCAGATGCAAGCGCCCAGGAGGGCGGCAGACGCAGCCGCCAGACACGTGTGCACAGGAGGGCGGCACCATGTTGCCGCGCCATAAACAAACGCACCGGGGCGGAACATATGGAGCACGGAACCAGGGTAGAATTTCGCAAGCAGTTCACATTTAAAAGAAAACATTTAGAAGAAAATCTTAAAAGGAAATAAACTCTTGCTCAAAATCAGAAACCCTTTTCCCGAATATGAATGTATTATTTAATACTGAATTGCTTTACTGTACTGACGGGATACAATGCAACGTTATTATCAGAACAGAAAATGTTTTATCCCAGATGGCTTGTTTTATAGGCCGACTTAGCCTTCTTGTAACTAATGGACAGGGAAGGGGCGGTCACACTCCTTCATGTCAGTTACCTCCGGCCATTTACATCCATCAATTACAGAGGCCAACCTGTCATACCCACGATTGTGGTGGTGGTGGGGGGTGACCATGTGGACAGGTGGACTGGGGGACGGGGCCCCCCGTCCCAGGTCGCAGGGAGAGCAGGAGACCCAGATGTGGGAGCGGGTATCGGCGTGTGCTCCACGCTGGAACGCACGCCGATCCGCCCACAAGAAGCCCGGAACATGGGGGCCCGGACGGAAGCCTCTGTGATGAGGGACCCGGTGGGGACGGAGCTTACCTGCCCTGGAGCCGCTGCCCTGGAATCGTCTGGCCTGAGTGAGGGATCCGGCGCGCGCCCCACGCTGGAATGCACGCCGAGCAGGTGACCGAGGGCCCGGGCCCGGCTCCGGCGTGCGCTCCAAGCTGGAACGCACGCCGATCACATGACCGGAAGCCCAGGCCCGGCCGAGAAGCTCCGGCGGGCGCCCCCCGCCGGAACGCACGCCGGCCCGGGACAGCGCCCAAGCCAGAGGACGGGTGAGACCCAGGGAAGAGAAGTACGTGACCGCCGCTCGGAGGAGCCCCGGAAGTGACGCGCTGCGAACCGGAAGTGACGGCCGGACCAAGGAAGCTGCATGAAGCAACCGTCCTCAGGGTGAGGACGCGTGAGAAATATATAGTCAGCAGCCCCGCCCACAAATACAGGCTGTAACCAGCCTTAATACTTGTCACCTGTGTTTTCTCATCATCTGAGACGTGCTGCGGTGGTCCTCTTATGTACTCATTCTGAAACGTGCATTCGGTGCACTCAATCTCTTCCACTTCTGGGGCAGTGCTATGTGGATGGCCCTGGGAAACCCTGCTAGCAGAGTCATCAAAAAGCATAAGAGACTGCTGCATGACTTGGGGCTCAGACTGCTTGGCTGATTTGCAAGGGGGTGAGGTGAAAGACTGATGGCCATGGGCTGCAAGTGCCAACTGTGATCTTTCAGCAGGAGACTGGGTGGGAGACAATGTGAAGGAACTGGAGGCACCGTCAGCCACCCAATCAACTATCGCCTGTACTTGTAATGTACCATTTGTAGAGCCACATTAGGCCCCATCAAATAACGCTAAAGGTTTTGTCACCTACTCACACCTGAGGAAGGGGTTTCACTTGTGCGTATAGCTGGCACAGATCGACCACATCTCTCACTGCAACAGGAGCTCCACCAACACCAGCAGCACCATGACCGGGGCCACGCCCCTTATTTGACGCTCTCCTCATTCTTTGTGTTCACCAACCAAACTAACAGATGGTTTATGTCAGGCGACTATGTAACCACCAATAGTCAACAATTAAGTTCACTGACATTAAGGCAGTGCCGGTGTCATAAAGAGGAAAAATTTCTTGAGGTCAGCAGTATTTAACGCTTGTATTAGACTCTCACAAATTCAGCAAAGGCCCCAAATTTATTATCTTGCTGAGGTATGCCCTCTCCCTCGTTGATATGAGAGACCATGAATCAGTCAACCCTTCTGCCAAAGGTCTCTACATGACCAGAACAGGTTCTGAGAGTATATGGTGCTGTGTGACCCTCTATGACAAGGATCTCAAAGAATTTTGGCTTAACCAGGGATCTGGTGCTCTGTTAATCTATTATAGCACACATCCTAGCAGCTTTCTCAGGATGACTCTTTGGGTATATCTTGACTAGGCATATCTTGACACAGCATTTGTGGTCCTTGCCTTGTCCACAGACTTCTGTACATGAAGAAGAGACATTATCTTTGGTTGGAGCATGACCTTATTGCTCCCCACCATGATTTGAGATAGGAGTGGAGGTAGGAAGCTGTTGTGGGTTGTCTGGAGGTGGTGTAGGATGCATGACTGTTAACATGCATGTTGCTACCACATTCTGTGCACTTGATGACAACTTTACAGTCTTTAGCAAATGACTATAAGAAGCACAGCACTTGTAGCATATGCCAAGTTTCTGGAGAATCTCCCTGCGCTCTTGTAAAGTTTTTGCCCTAAGCCCACAACATTTCTTAAGAGGATGCGGCTTCTTGTGAATCGGACACTGACGATTAGGGTCTTTATCTCTTTCATGCACAACGCCCTGATCAGTAGGTGAGGTTGTGGAGGGCGAGATGTCTGTCCTTTTAACAGATATAGCTCTATTTAAGTCTCTACGTTTAGCTGCTGTGTTATCATACCTTGATGATGGTGAGGATGATGCAGACAGATTGGATTCACTGAAGCTGAAATCGTTTTTCATCGAGGCTTGATCACTAATGAACCTGTAGAAATAGGAGAATGGAGGAAAGGATAAATTATAGTCTCTATCTTGAGCCCTGTTGTGCCCATTTCTATTGTAGGCCATATGGAAGTTTAGACATCACTGGGTTGACACCATGAGAGGTGTCCAGGAAGCTTTGTCCAGGTAGACGTGGGTCAGTCTTTGCCAACTCTAGCTCCATGAGGAGGTCACTTAAATTTTGGAGCTTGCCATAGTCTTTGTTCCCTATTTTTGGGAAGTTTTGCAGTCTCTTGAATAGAGCGCTTTCTATGGCTTCAGAGCTACCATAGGCTTGCTAAAGTCTTGCCCATGCAGCAACAAGACCTGCATCTGGGTGATCAACATGTACTGTTCTAAGTCTTTTAACACGAACTGCAGATTCTGGTAATAGTAGCCTTGAAGATTGATCTCCAGGCCCTGTAGCTCTCTGGACAGTCGTCAAACCTTGAGAGGCTGGTGTTAATGAGCTCACGGCATACCATGTATCTGGCAAAGTCATTCATGTCTGGTCTCTCACTCCTTGGTGTCAAAGTAACTTGTGGAACCCCTTGGGTGTGAAAGTTCTCTGATGATGTAGGGTGAGGTTTACCAGAATAAAATGATGTTGCATGAGCGCTTAACTGTGGTGTAGTCTCTGAGGCTTGTGCTGGCTATGGTTTGAGCTGCGGCTTACCACTGGAAGTCACCTTGTTTTTGACATAAGTTGATCCGGTTTGCTGCATAGATGTACTTGTGTTGTAGACTTGAAGAGGCTCAGGCATATAAAGCTGAGAGGTCTCTGCGTTAGGAGTCAGAACAGTGTTATTAATAGGAGGTACAGGAGATGACTATCTTTGCAGATGTTATGCTTTAGAACGTTTTCACTGGTGCGTTCAGCTGGATCTTCCAGTTCTACTGGGATAAGGTAGTCTGAATTAGTACTTTGTCCCATTGCTTGTTCAAGGACCTTCAGCCTTGCTAGGGAAGCTTCTTCCTCCCATTCCATTTGCTGAATCTTCATTTATGAATCTGCCTCCGCTTGGAGAGCTTTGCTTTGAGCTTTTACAAACCAGAATATAACTGCAGTATTTAACGCTTGTAGTGGATTGTCATAAATGCAGCAAAAGGCCCCAAATGTATTATCTTGCACAAAATGGATGTTTTTTTTTAAACTAAAATATAACTGCAGTATTTAAAGCTTGTATTGGACTGTCAAAAATGCAGCAAAGGCCCCAAATGTAGTGTCTTGCACAAAATGGATGTTTTTTTTTAAACCACAATATAAGTGCAGTAATTAAAACTTGTATTGGACTGTAACAAATAGAGCAAAAGGCCCCATATGTATTATCTTGCACAAAATGGGTGTTTTTTTTTTTAAAACTGCAGTATTCAAAGCTTGTATTGGATTGTCATAAATGCAGCAAAGGCCCCAAATGTAGGTGTAACAGGGCGTCAAAGGTGCACTCGGTCTCCCATCAGTCGCAGACCTGCTGCTTAGCTTCGGGAGAGAGGATCTGTGTTTGGCCTCGTTCCCAGGGAGGCTTTGCAAGCTGGGAGGCTCTCTGCTGCTAGGTTTGCCTTGAGCGCTGAGCTGATCACTCGGTGCTCGACTTGCCTTTCCATCGGTTTTGTGACGCTGGCCACGTCACATGACCCTCACTCCCCACTATAAATACAGATGGCCTGCTGGCTACAGGTTGCCTGTGATTTTCGTCCTATAGGCTGTCTACTTTATTGTTATTAAGCTACCTCTGGAATTGAACTTTGATCCGCCTCTTGACACCATCTTCTGCCTGCTCCCTGTACGCTACCTCTCGGATTTTGACCTCGGCTTGTTTACGGATTTGTCTGGCTTGTTTACGGATTTGTCTTTGCCTCTTCCCTTGTTCTGATGTGACTTCCTGGACTGACCTCAGCTAGTAGACCCACCTCGCCTTCCGTTTTTGTTCTACCTCTTGTCTGCTTAGGCTACTTTCACACTAGCGTTCGGGGCTCCGCTTGTGAGTTCCGTTCAAAGGCTCTCACAAGCGGCCCCGAACGGATCCGTACTGCCCCAATGCATTCTGAGTGGATAAGGATCCGCTCAGAATGCATCAGTCTGGCACCGGTTGGCCTCTGTTTCGCTCAGCAGGCGGACACCCGAACGCAGCTTGCAGCGTTCAGGTGTCCGTCTGGCCGTGCGGAGCCAAACGGATCCGTTCAGACTTACAATGGAAGTCAATGGGGACGGATCCGTCTGTCCTGGCTCCGCTTTGACACGGATCCGTTAGAAACCGTTCACGTCTCTGCGCATGCCCAGTAACTTCCTGTCCCGCCCCCTCATCGTCGGCCATTTTGGATTATCGACTTGGTGAGACTGGTAAGTATGAAGTTTTGTCTGTTTGTCTATCTTTCTTTTTTTACTATCTATCTATCTCTCTATTTCTAGGGTGGGGGGGCTGCTGGCACTTGGGAAGGGGTGTGTGTCTGGAACAGTGGGAGCCGCTGGCACTGGTGGTGTGGGCTGCCTTTATGGGGGGCTTCTGGCACTGGGGGGGGGGGGGCGTGTGTGGCTGGAACTGGGGGGGGGGGCTCTACGATGATGTTTGTGGCTGAAACTGTGGTTGCTGCTGGCACTGCAGGGGTTTTTGTGGCTGGAACTGTGCGGTGCTTCTGGCACTGCGGGGGTGTTTGTGGCTGGAACTGCGCAGTGCTTCTGGAACTGCAGGGTTTCTTGTGGCTGGAACTGTGCGGTGCTTCTGGCAGTGCAGGGGTTTTTGTGGCTGGAACTGTGCGGTGCTTCTGGCACTGCGGGGGTGTTTGTGGCTGGAACTGCGCCGTGCTTCTGGAACTGCAGGGTTTTTTGTGGCTGGAACTGTGCAGTGCTTCTGGCAGTGCAGGGGTTTTTGTGGCTGGAACTGTGCAGGGCTTCTGGCACTGAAGGGGTTTTTGTGGCTGGAACTGTGGGCTCTGCTGGCACTGCAGGGGTGTTTGTGGCTCGAACTGTGGTTGCTGCTGGCACTGCGGGGGTGTTTGTGGCTGGAACTGTGGGGGCTGCTGGCATTGGGGGGGGGGGGCTGAGGGCACTGTGGGAAGGTTGTTTGGAACTAGGGGCCTGATGTCATTGTGGTGGGCTGCTGGCACTATGCGGGGCTGCTGTCTCTGGGGGGGTTTATGGCACTTGGGGGTGGGGGGGGGGATTATGGCTCCTGTCAGATTATTATTTTTTTTATAATTTTATTATTAGGGTCGTTCCCAAAAAAAGAAAAAAAAAGAATAGAAAATATCTGCGGTGGGCAAGCCCAGATCTATATTTTAAAAAGTAAGTATTGAAAAAAAAAAAAAATTGTTGATATATGAGGAAATAGTGCTCTACAAGTTCCTTTAACGTTATCTGCATTTTGTCTGGTATTCTGTTGCGTACAGATGTCCTCAAAGAAGACAACCATCGACTGGAGTAACCCACCCAGAAGGCGCCGCCGTATTCAGTGGCCGGTAATTATAAAATCAACACTTGGAGTTTTTACTGTTTGATTCGTTGCATTAATCAGTATGTGCTCTTATTATAGATTTCGTCATCATCATCATCAGCTGAGGGCTCTCCAGCTATGGCCAGCTCACCTGCCGGAGCTCCAGTGCTGGAATCGCCAGTGTCCAGGGGAGGTGGACCAAGCCCGGACCGGGGCTGTCAAGAAGTAAGCATATATATATATATATATATATATATATATATATATATATATATATGTATATAGATATCGTATTTTTTTATTTTATTTAAGTACAGTCTTCTAATTTTTTTTAGCAATCTGCACCTAGAGCCGCCAGCGAGGATCCCCCAGTCGCCTCCAGAGTCCGTGGGAATGAGCGTGGCGGTCGTAGACGTGTAAGTATTGAATTAAGTAGTTTTAATTAGCATTTTGTATTAGGATTTACATAAAATTTTGTATTACCTTTTTTTCAGGATGCCGTAGGCTTCACCAGGGAAGATGAGGAGTTTGCGGTTCCGAGCATAGATAACCTGCTCCTCATCCAACTGGTCCAGCATTATGGGACCACTCCGACCGCCACCACGCCGATCATCGTCGTACCCAGCGGCTCTGGAGGGACATCTGTGCTGAAGTTTTTGAGACCTGGGGGATCTAGATGCGGCGGCTCAGGAGAAATATGGTAAGTAAAACAATATGTATTTTAATACATTAAAATATTGTTCTTTTCCTTTCATCATGCTGATTTTAGTTTTTATTGTTTTTTTCGATAGTCAAACTGGTTACAACGCGTTGGCGATCTATCCGGGACCGCTTCAGGAGAGATTACAACAAGGAGGTTCAGGCCCCGAGTGGCTCCGGAGGAACCTCAGGGGCCACCTACATCCATACGGCGGCACTGGGGTTCCTACGAAAGGCAATGGCACCAAAAAGGTAAATATTTATAACAACTGTTTAAAAAATAAATTGTAAAGGGGCTGTCTGAGACAGGGTAGCGTTTGGCTCCCCTGTTTTGGCCAGACCCCACAGTCAGATGGACAACTGTTCTCTCCGTCTGACTGTAAGGGGCTGTCTGAGACAGTGGAGTGTTTGGCTCCCCTGTTTTGGCCAGACCCCCACAGTCAGATGGACAGCTGTTCTCTCCGTCTGACTGTAAGGGGCTGTCTGAGACAGTGGAGCGTTTGGCTCCCCTGTTTTGGCCAGCCCCCCACAGTCAGATGGACAACTTTTCTCTCCGTCTGAGTTTAAGGGGCTGTCTGAGACAGCGGAGCGTTTGGCTCCCCTGTTTTGGCCAGCCCCCTATGGTATACGGTAGACATTGCATAGAACATGGATGTTTTATTTAAAGAACAATTCCTAACTTTCCTTTATTTTTTTTCTACAGAAGTGCCAGCAGCACTCGGGAGCCTGACCAACCTCCTGAGGCGGAACCGGAACAGATCGCCAGCGCCAGCCCTCCTGTCCCTCATGCATCGGCTCAGGATAATCCGGGTCCCCTACCGGGTCCCTCCGCTCAACAAAGGCTCTTCGGTTTTTGCCAAAATTTGAGAGCCCTGGTGAGCGGGCAGAGAAACGGTAGGCCAAATCGAGCTGATTATGCGAACCTTGTAGAGGTCGTTTCTAGAGTTGAGCGAACACCTGGATGTTCGGGTTCGAGAAGTTCGGCCGAACTTCCCGAAAATGTTCGGGTTCGGGATCCGAACCCGATCCGAACTTCGTCCCGAACCCGAACCCCATTGAAGTCAATGGGGACCCGAACTTTTCGGCACTAAAACGGCTGTAAAACAGCCCAGGAAAGGGCTAGAGGGCTGCAAAAGGCAGCAACATGTAGGTAAATCCCCTGCAAACAAATGTGGATAGGGAAATGAATTAAAATAAAAATTAAATAAATAAAAATTAACCAAAATCAATTGGAGAGAGGTCCCATAGCAGAGAATCTGGCTTCCCGTCACCCACCACTGGAACAGTCCATTCTCAGATATTTAGGCCCCGGCACCCAGGCAGAGGAGAGAGGTCCCGTAACAGACAATCTGGCTTCATGTCAGCAGAGAATTAGTCTGCATGTCATAGCAGAGAATCAGGCTTCACGTCAGCCACCAATGCAACAGTCCATTGTCAGATATTTAGGCCCAGCACCCAGGCAGAGGAGAGAGGTCCCGTAACAGAGGATCTGGCTTCATGTCAGCAGAGAATCAGTCTTCATATCATAGCAGAGAATCAGGCTTCACGTCACCCACCACTGCAACAGTCCATTTTCATAAATTTAGGCCCAGCACCCAGGCAGAGGAGAGAGGTCCCGTAACAGAGGATCTGGCTTCATGTCAGCAGAGAATCAGTCTGCATGTCATAGCAGAGAATCAGGCTTCACGTCAGCCACCACTGCAACAGTCCATTGTCATAAATTTAGGCCCAGCACCCAGGCAGAGGAGAGAGGTCCCGTAACAGACAATCTGGCTTCATGTCAGCAGAGAATCAGTCTTCATGTCATAGCAGAGAATCAGTCTTCATGTCATAGCAGAGAATCAGGCTTCACGTCACCCACAACTGTAAGAGTCCATTTTCATAAAATTAGGCCCAGCACCCAGGCAGAGGAGAGAGGTCCCCTAACAGACAATCTGGCTTCATGTCAGCAGAGAATCAGTCTTCATGTCATAGCAGAGAATCAGGCTTCACGTCACCCACCACTGTAAGAGTCCATTTTAATAAATTTAGGCCCAGCACCCAGGCAGAGGAGAGAGGTCCCGTAACAGACAATCTGGCTTCATGTCAGCAGAGAATCAGTCTTCATGTCATAGCAGAGAATCAGGCTTCACGTCACCCACCACTGCAACAGTCCATTTTCATAAATTTAGGCCCAGCACCCAGGCAGAGGAGAGAGGTCCCCTAACAGACAATCTGGCTTCATGTCAGCAGAGAATCAGTCTTCATGTCATAGCAGAGAATCAGGCTTCACGTCAGCCACCAATGCAACAGTCCATTGTCAGATATTTAGGCCCAGCACCCAGGCAGAGGAGAGAGGTCCCGTAACAGAGGATCTGGCTTCATGTCAGCATAGAATCAGTCTTCATATCATAGCAGAGAATCAGGCTTCACGTCACCCACCACTGCAACAGTCCATTTTCATAAATTTAGGCCCAGCACCCAGGCAGAGGAGAGAGGTCCCGTAACAGAGGATCTGGCTTCATGTCAGCAGAGAATCAGTCTGCATGTCATAGCAGAGAATCAGGCTTCACGTCAGCCACCACTGCAACAGTCCATTGTCATAAATTTAGGCCCAGCACCCAGGCAGAGGAGAGAGGTCCCGTAACAGACAATCTGGCTTCATGTCAGCAGAGAATTAGTCTGCATGTCATAGCAGAGAATGAGGCTTCACGTCAGCCACCACTGCAACAGTCCATTGGCATATATTTAGGCCCAGCACCCAGGCAGAGGAGAGAGGTCCCATAACAGAGGATCTGGCTTCATGTCAGCAGAGAATCAGTCTGCATGTCATAGCAGAAAATCAGGCTTCATGTCAGCCACCACTGCAACAGTCCATTGTCAGATATTTAGGCCCAGCACCCAGGCAGAGGAGAGAGGTCCCGTAACAGAGGATCTGGCTTCATGTCAGCAGAGAATTAGTCTGCATGTCATAGCAGAGAATCAGGCTTCACGTCACCCAACATTGGAACAGTCCATTGGCATATATTTAGGCCCTGGCACCCAGACAGAGGAGAGGTTCATTCAACTTTGGGTAGCCTCGCAATATAATGGTAAAATGAAAATAAAAATAGGATTGAATGAGGAAGTGCCCTGGAGTCCAATAATATATGTTTAAGGGGAGGTAGTTAATGTCTAATCTGGACAAGGGACGGACAGGTCCTGTGGGATCCATGCCTGGTTCTTTTTTATGAACGTCAGCTTGTCCACATTGGCTGTAGACAGGCGGCTGCGTTTGTCTGTAATGACGCCCCCTGCCGTGCTGAATACACGTTCAGACAAAACGCTGGCCGCCGGGCAGGCCAGCACCTCCAAGGCATAAAAGGCTAGCTCTGGCCACGTGGACAATTTAGAGACCCAGAAGTTGAATGGGGCCGAACCATCAGTCAGTATGTGGAGGGGTGTGCACATGTACTGTTCCACCATGTTAGTGAAATGTTGCCTCCTGCTAACACATTGCGTATCAGGTGGTGGTGCAGTTAGCTGTGGCGTGTTGACAAAAGTTTTCCACATCTCTGCCATGCTAACCCTGCCCTCAGAGGAGCTGGCCGTGACACAGCTGCCTTGGCGACCTCTTGCTCCTCCTCTGCCTTGGCCTTCCACTTGTTCCCCTGTGACATTTGGGAATGCTCTAAGTAGCGCGTCTACCAACGTGCGCTTGTACTCGCGCATCTTCCTATCACGCTCAAGTGCAGGAAGTAAGGTGGGCACATTGTCCTTGTAGCGTGGATCCAGCAGGGTGGCAACCCAGTAGTCCGCACAGGTTAAAATGTGGGCAACTCTGCTGTCGTTGCGCAGGCACTGCAGCATGTAGTCGCTCATGTGTGCCAGGCTGCCCAGGGGTAAGGACAAGCTGTCCTCTGTGGGAGGCGTATCGTCATCGTCCTGCCTTTCCCCCCAGCCACGCACCAGTGATGGACCCAAGCTGCGTTGGGTGCCACCCCGCTGTGACCATGCTTCATCCTCATCCTCCTCCACCTCCTCCTCGTCCTCCAGTAGTGGGCCCTGGCTGGCCACATTTGTACCTGGCCTCTGCTGTTGCCAAAAACCTCCCTCTGAGTCACTTCGAAGAGACTGGCCTGAAGTGCTAAAAATGACCCCTCTTCCTCCTCCTCCTGGGCCACCTCCTCTTCCATCATCGCCCTAAGTGTTTTCTCAAGGAGACATAGAAGTGGTATTGTAACGCTGATAACGGCGTCATCGCCACTGGCCATGTTGGTGGAGTACTCGAAACAGCGCAACAGGGCACACAGGTCTCGCATGGAGGCCCAGTCATTGGTGGTGAAGTGGTGCTGTTCTGTAGTGCGACTGACCCGTGCGTGCTGCAGCTGAAACTCCACTATGGCCTGCTGCTGCTCGCACAGTCTGTCCAGCATGTGCAAGGTGGAGTTCCACCTGGTGGGCACGTCGCATATGAGGCGGTGAGCGGGAAGGCCGAAGTTACGCTGTAGCGCAGACAGGCGAGCAGCAGCAGGATGTGAACGCCGGAAGCGCGAACAGACGGCCCGCACTTTATGCAGCAGCTCTGACATGTTGGGGTAGTTGTGAATGAACTTCTGCACCACCAAATTCAGCACATGCGCCAAGCAAGGGATGTGCGTCAAATTGGCTAGTCCCAGAGCTGCAACGAGATTTCGCCCATTATCACACACCACCAGGCCGGGCTTGAGGCTCACCGGCAGCAACCACTCGTCGGTCTGTTGTTCTATACCCCGCCACAACTCCTGTGCGGTGTGGGGCCTGTCCCCCAAACATATGAGTTTCAGAATGGCCTGCTGACGTTTACCCCGGGCTGTGCTGAAGTTGGTGGTGAAGGTGTGTGGCTGACTGGATGAGCAGGTGGAAGAAGAGGAGGAGGAGGTGGCAACAGGAGGCAAAGAATGTTGCCCTGCGATCCTTGGCGGCGGAAGGACGTGCGCCAAACAGCTCTCCGCCTGGGGCCCAGCTGCCACTACATTTACCCAGTGTGCAGTTAGGGAGATCTAGTGTCCCTGGCCGTGCTTACTGGTCCACGTATCTGTGGTTAGGTGGACCTTGCTACAGATGGCGTTGCGCAGTGCACACTTGATTTTATCGGATACTTGGTTGTGCAGGGAAGGCACGGCTCTCTTGGAGAAGTAGTGCCGGCTGGGAACAACATACTGTGGGACAGCAAGCGACATGAGCTGTTTGAAGCTGTCTGTGTCCACCAGCCTAAATGACAGCATTTCATAGGCCAGTAGTTTAGAAATGCTGGCATTCAGGGCCAGGGATCGAGGGTGGCTAGGTGGGAATTTAGGCTTTCTCTCAAATGTTTGTGAGATGGAGAGCTGAACGCTGCCGTGTGACATGGTTAAGACGCTTGGTGACGGAGGTGGTGGTGGTGTTGGTGGTACATCCCCTGTTTGCTGGGCGGCAGGTGCCAACGTTCCTCCAGAGGCGGAGGAAGAGGCCGAGGCGGCAGCAGCAGAAGAGGCCGAGGCGGCCGCAGCAGAAGAGATAGCAGGGGGAGCCTGAGTGACTTCCTTGGTTTTAAGGTGTTTACTCCACTGCAGTTCATGCTTTGCATGCAGGTGCCTGGTCATGCAGGTTGTGCTCAGGTTCAGAACGTTAATGCCTCGCTTCAGGCTCTGATGGCACAGCGTGCAAACCACTCGGGTCTTGTCGTCAGCACATTGTTTGAAGAAGTGCCATGCCAGGGAACTCCTTGAAGCTGCCTTTGGGATGCTCGGTCCCAGATGGCGGCGGTCAGTAGCAGGCGGAGTCTCTTGGCGGCGGGTGTTCTGCTTTTGCCCACTGCTCCCTCTTTTGCTACGCTGTTGGCTCGGTCTCACCACTGCCTCTTCCTCCGAACTGTGAAAGTCAGTGGCACGACCTTCATTCCATGTGGGGTCTAGGACCTCATCGTCCCCTGCATCGTCTTCCACCCAGTCTTGATCCCTGACCTCCTGTTCAGTCTGCACACTGCAGAAAGACGCAGCAGTTGGCACCTGTGTTTCGTCATCATCAGAGACATGCTGAGGTGGTATTCCCATGTCCTCATCATCAGGAAACATAAGTGGTTGTGCGTCAGTGCAGTCTATGTCTTCCACCGCTGGGGAAGGGCTAGGTGGATGCCCTTGGGAAACCCTGCCAGCAGAGTCTTCAAACAGCATAAGAGACTGCTGCATAACTTGAGGCTCAGACAGTTTCCCTGATATGCATGGGGGTGATGTGACAGACTGATGGGGTTGGTTTTCAGGCGCCATCTGTGCGCTTTCTGCAGAAGACTGGGTGGGAGATAATGTGAACGTGCTGGATCCACTGTCGGCCACCCAATTGACTAATGCCTGTACCTGCTCAGGCCTTACCATCCTTAGAACGGCATTGGGCCCCACCATATATCGCTGTAAATTCTGGCGGCTACTGGGACCTGAGGTAGTTGGTACACTAGGACGTGTGGATGTGGCAGAACGGCCACGTCCTCTCCCAGCACCAGAGGGTCCACTAACACCACCACGACCATGTCCACGTCCGCGTCCCTTACTAGATGTTTTCCTCATTGTTATGGTTCACCACAACAACAAAAATATTATTTGGCCCAATGTATTGTATTCAAATTCAGCGCAATATAAATTTGAGGCCTAGTATACAGGCGCTGGGTGACCGGTATGGATTTAGTGACAGAATTAGACTTGGAAATGCACAGTAGCGTGTGTGTGAAGTTATTCTGAATGACCCTATGTGCACCTTGAATATTATATACCCTTTTAAGGATAGATTTCAAATAGCTCTGATATAGCAGAAACCACTAAATTATGAAATTGCTAAATTGGGAATTGTATTTCAACCCTGAACAAAAAATGTGCTTTAACGGACACTAAATAACTTGCCCAGCCACAACAGTACAGCGGTAACGACAGATTTAGCGGGATATAAATTTGAGGCCTAGTATTTAGGCGCTGGGTGACCGGTATGGATTTACTAACAGAATTAGACTTGGAAATGCACAGTAGCGTGTGTGTGAAGTTATTCTGAATGACCCGATGTGCACCTTGAATATTATATACCCTTTTAGGGATAGATTTCAAATAGCTCTGATATAGCAGAAACCACTAAATTATGAAATTGCTAAATTGGGAATTGTATTTCAACCCAGAACAAAAAATGTGCTTTGACGGACACTAAATAACTTGCCCATCCACAACAGGACAGCGGTAACGACAGATTTAGCGGGATATAAATTTGAGGCCTAGTATTTAGGCGCTGGGTGACCGGTATGGATTTAGTGACAGAATTAGACTTGGAAATGCACAGTAGCGTGTGTGTGAAGTTATTCTGAATGACCCTATGTGCACCTTGAATATTATATACCCTTTTAGGGATAGATTTAAAATAGCTCTGATATAGCAGAAACCACTAAATTATGAAATTGCTAAATTGGGAATTGTATTTCAACCCTGAACAAAAAATGTGCTTTGACGGACACTAAATAACTTGCCCAGCCACAACAGTACAGCGGTAACGACATATTTAGCAGGATATAAATTTGAGGCCTAGTATTTAGGCGCTGGGTGACCGGTATGGATTTAGTGACAGAATTAGACTGGGATATGGCCAAAAAATAACCACACTATTGCTGGTTAAATGCACTTGGTGTGACAGCTTGACCAACCACACTACTGAGGGTTAAATGCACTTGGTGACGGGCGCAGCTTGCCCCTGATGTAATATATGGCCAAAAAATGAACAGACTATTGCTGGTTAAATGCACTTGGTGTGACAGCTTGACCAACCACACTACTGAGGGTTAAATGCACTTGGTGACGGGCGCAGCTTGCCCCTGATTTAGTATATGGCCAAAAAATTAACAGACTATTGCTGGTTAAATGCACTTGGTGTGACAGCTTCACCCTGATGTAGGCTTTAGCCAAAAAACAACCACACCATTGAGGGTTAAATGCACTTGGTGACAGGCGCAGCTTGCCCCTGATGTAGTATATGGCCAAAAAATAAACAGACTATTGCTGGTTAAATGCACTTGGTGTGACAGCTTCACCCTGATGTAGGCTTTAGCCAAAAAACAACCACACCATTGAGGGTTAAATGCACTTGGTCGCAGCTTGGATGCACTTGGTCGCAGCACCGCACAAGACACAAAATGGCCGCCGATCACCCCAGAAAAAAGTGACTGACAAAAGGTCTGGGCAGCCTAAAAACAGTGAGCAATTGAATTTCAGCAGCTCAATGATGCACAGCTGCAGATCGATCGATTAATCAAGTCCTTTGGAGGAGTTTATCTGCCTAATCTCGCCCTACTGTCGCAGCCGCAACCTCTCCCTACGCTAATCAGAGCAGAGTGACGGGCGGCGCTATGTGACTCCAGCTTAAATAGAGGCTGGGTCACATGGTGCTCTGGCCAATCACAGCCATGCCAATAGTAGGCATGGCTGTGACGGCCTCTTGGGGCAAGTAGTATGACGCTTGTTGATTGGCTGCTTTGCAGCCTTTCAAAAAGCGCCAAGAAAGCGTCACAAAAGCGCCAAGAAAGCGACGAACACCAAACCCGGACTTTTTAAAATGTCCGGGTTCGGGTCCGTGTCACGGACACCCCAAAATTCGGTACGAACCCTAACTATACAGTTCGAGTTCGCTCATCCCTAGTCGTTTCCGACGCTCTAGAAGGTTTTGCCCAACATCAGATGGAGTTTAGTGCTGACTTGATTCGCTGCTGGGAGGGGGCGGAGTCGGCGTTTCAACGCAGCCATGATCAGTTTGATGGACTCAATGATGCCCGAGCAGTTGCATGAGTTTAAGATCATGCTAGAGAACGGGTCATGGGAAATCATGCACCACCCCCAACCCCCATCCCCATCCCACACCTACCCCCCATCCCACACCAGTGGCCAGTACCGCCAACCTTTCCCTTCCCACCCCCCCGAGCATGTGTTTCCTTCTGCTTCTTTTTCTTCTCCTGCCCCGTATTTTCTTCCTACTTCTTTTCAACCTCCCTCCACCTCTACACATGCTCGGGTCACCTCCTCCTCAGACCCTTCCTTTCTCCACACCCCGCAATTACGCCCTGCATCCTTTCCTGTGGCCTGTAGTTTTACCTCAGTGGATCGCCAGGACAGGGGGGCTACCATTGCCAGCCCCAAACCATCAACCCCACGACAGTCCACCTCCCGACAACATTATGAACAATTGTAAATATAATTTATGTTTATATTTATTTTCTGTGTAAAAAAATATAAAAATGTTTATACTTTACTGCACTGTGTCTGTGTTTTTATTGTCCTGTACAGGGTAACCTTGGCACTACATCTGTGTTGAAATTAAAATTACCCTAGTCTCACTACTGTGCGTTTATTACAACACCCTTGGTAGTTTTTATATCAAAACAGCATTAGTGCCAATGTCGTAAGATCCATTAAAACCTGACCATCAATAATGAGCTATCTTTTGGCTCTTTATTGATCGTAGACTCTATGATTGGCACATGAACAAGCAAATGCTTGTTCATTGTTCAATCTTGTGCCCTTTCATATGAGCCCTTGTGGGAGTCACGGTCCATCAGCATCATCAGGAATTCATTAATAAATTGTGATTTTAACGTTTAATGATTTCCCGATGACGCTAATTTAACTAGTGTGATTACCACAAGGGACATAGTTTTTAAAGGGGTATTCACATAGACAATGGGGGGATTTCACTTGAATATGCCCCCATTGTCTGATAGGTGTGGGTAACATTGGTAGGACCCGCACCTATATTGAGAACGGAGCGGGGAGCACTGTTGCTGTAGGACACATTTCCCATGGTATGTCCACCACCAATCGCTAATCCCCGCCTCTCCCATAGAAATGAATGGAGGGCGGCAGCACAGTGCGACCTCATCTACTTTCTTGGCTTTGTTCTCAATATATGTGAGGGTACCAGCCGTGGGACCCGCACCTATAAGACAATGTAGGTATATCTTAAAGTGGTATGCCCCCATTGTATGAGATGAGAAAACCCCTTTAAGGCCTCTTGCACACGACTGTGTGCCCCAAGAGACATACGGTCCGTGAGCGGGCCATATGTGCCGTAGTGGCATTGATCGTGCGCACGAGAGTACACAGCATCATAGTGTACAATCATCCTGTGCAAGTTGAGCTGCCCGCGGGGATATAGTCTTGCACTAATAGATTATATGAGTGCGGGACAATAGCCCAGTTTGTGGCACAACATGGTCAGCATCATGATGCTCTGTACTCCTGTACGCACGATCAATGACGATCAGGGACATATGGCCCTCTAACGAACACTATACATTTTTAAGTGCATGTATTCATGTACAAGAGTCCGAAAGGTGTGGTCCATTATCAAAGTCGGACCAGCTTTGGAACTTCAACAAGATAGCCCTGGAGAAATATAGGAGCATTACAACCCTATAGATCTGAATACATGAAGATGGAACCTAGAGATGCTTTTCCTTCCAAAACGGATCCACTAAACGGATGACAAAACGGAAACCAACATGACAAACGGATCCGTAATACAGACCGGTGGTGCAAGTAGGCAGGGACAGGGGACTGGGTGGCAGCTCAGGGGGTGCACCTCCTCTCTATCTTGATTCCCATGACTCTACCCGTGGCAGTAGGATTTTGCGCAAAATGTTTTTTTTTTAAACCAGATCATAACTGCAGTATTTAACGCTTGTATTGGACTTTCACAAATGAAGCAAAGGCCCTAAATGTAGGGTCTTGCACAAAATGGGTGTTTTATTAATACCAGAATATAACAGCGGTATTTAACGCTTGTATTGGGCTGTCACAAATGCAGCAAAGGCCCCAAATATAGGGTCTTGCACAAAATGTTTTTTTTTTTTTTAAATCCGAATATAACTGCAGTATTTATAGCTTATATTGGACTGTCACAAATGCAGCAAGGGCCCCAAATGTAGTGTCTTGCACAAAATGGGTGTGTTTTTCAAACCAGAATATAACTGCAGTATATAAAGCTTGTATTGGACTGTCACAAATGCAACAAAGGCCCCAAATGTATAATCTCACACAAAATTTGTGTTTTTTTTAAATCAGAATATAACTGGAGTATATAAAGCTTGTATTGGACTGCCACAAATGCAGCAAAGGCCCCAAATGTAGGGTCTTGCACAAAATGTTTATTTTTTATACCAGAATATAACAGCGGCATTTAACGCTTTTATTGGACTGTCACAAATGCAGTGCAGGTTGCAAATGTACTTTTTAGCAAATAAAATAATCATTTGTCCCCCCCCCCGAATCTAACAGATGGATTTACTTAGATTGTACTTTACATTTTTTTTTTTTTTTTTATATTTCACCCTCTGGGTCCCTGAACTCACAGACCAATTCCCTATATTATTTAGCATTCCTCTGGCACATATGCAGTGCAGGTGCACTTAAAAAATGGGTTGCCTACTGAACTAAAAGAACTAGGTTAAATTATTGTCCCTGGCACATATGCAGTGCTGGTGCACTGAACTTGCACAAAATGGCTGCCGACGCCCACTTAACTAACAGACGGATAAAACAAAATCGCATTGGATGCAGAGTTAACAACAAGCACTTCTGATAACAGATTCTTTCCTATTCTCTCTCTCCATTTCACTAGTAAGAGCAGAGTGGCGTGCAGCGCTACGTGACTTTAGTAGGCATGGCTGTGATGGCTTCTAATAGCATACGAGTTAAACAAGCCATTAACTCGCCGAACACCGAACTCAAACCCAAACTTTTACTGAATAGTTTGGGTTCGGGTTCAGGTTCGCTCAGGGCATGCCCAAAACTATCTCATTGGGTAATTTTTTTAATATCAAGAACAAACAGATCTCCATTTGGCAAACCCCCACAGTCAAGGTTACTTCCGGAGTACAAAATTCTACAGTACTGCCCATTAAAGGAGTAGAGTCAATAGCAACAATCTGGATAGGGTTAGGAAGAGATCATATGGGTACCCCGATGGAAATTGCAAAATCATGATTAATGAAATGAGAGTCGGATCCTGAATCAATAAACGCCTGCCCAGAACCCTTACAGGACCCCAAAGAAACAAACAATCACCGACACAAATATTTTATTTTTTGCTTCCTCTAAGAGTACCTTATCCTTTAGGATATCTGGCCTTGAAGATCTTCTGGAGGGAGAAATCTTAGGGCATTGTCGTACCCAGTGGTCGGATTCTCTGCAGTAAAAGCAAGCACCCCTTTGGCGTCTTTGATCCCTTCTGGTCATTCCGAGTTGCATGGGTTCTTCTGGAGGATTCTCCAATTTGGCTCTCAATGGTGATGAGTCCGGTTGACCACCACCTGTGGAAATGTCAGTAGTTCCCATTTTCTTTCCCTAATACGTCGATCCAGTCTAATAGCCAATGTCATCATCTGTTCTAATAGTGTCAGGGGGAAGAATAACTGACCAACATGTCTTTTAAAATTTTCAGAGAGTCCTGACCTAAACTGACACTTCAGCACTAAATCGTTCCAGCCAGAGGAAACACACCACTTCTGGAATTGGGTACAGTATTCCTCCACCTGTCTGTCCCCCTGTCTAAGAGATTCTAACTGAGATTCTGCCACAGTCAATTTATCGGGTTCGTCATACAATACACCTAAAGCTTTAAAAAACGTTTCAACAAAGCCGAGGCAAGTAGAGTCCGTGAGGAGGGCGTAAGCCCATTCTTGTGGGTCCCCCTGCAGCAAAGATATAATAATGCCTACTTTTTGCTGCTCGGAGCCTGAAGAATGAGGGCATAAACGAAAATAAAGCTAACAGCTCTCTTTAAACGCCAAAAAATATTTACGATCTGCTGAAAAACAGTCAGGCAATTTAACATGGGGCTCAATATTTTGGATGGAGGAACCCTCAATAGTTGGAGCCTGACGCAACTCCTGCTGCTGTAGTCTCTCTCCCAAATCCTGCACCATCTGGGCAAGACTTTGTACCTGATCCGTGAGGACTAGCATAGGTTCCATGGTATTTGGTATGGCCTGTGATTTTGTCATGGTGGGATTGAGTGTGCGCAGCCCTGAGCTCCACCCACACCTCTGTCCCTGCCTACTTGCACGTTCCGCCCTAGGCGACAGGGTACGGCTAGATGGCAGTCCCTGAACGGAGTATGTGCAGGGCCTTAAAGGTAATAATACAATGCGGGAGAAAACAACAACAACAAAAAGCGACAGGCAGGCACAGAGGGGTAAAAAAATACAACAAGGTAAATATGAGCCAAGGCCAGTAGCCAGGAGGTCACATAAATACAAAAGGAGTACGCAAGGTCGAGGTCACAAACAAAGCAGTGGTCAGAATTCAGGAGGTTACGTCAATCGCAGGGAGGATTCAAAGTCGAGGTCAGAAGCAAAGCCGAGGTCAAAACACACAAGGTCACAATACAGAGTACGCTAGTGAAGGAAGGAAGACCAATCACAGGCTGCCTGTTTAAATAGCCCTGGCTGGTGAGTCACATGCCGTGGCCAGCATCACGTGACTCTACACAGCCCAATACAGCCAAGCACCGATCATCATTATCAGCGCTCAGCTCTCCTGCTGCCATGGAAATGAGGACGACGGTTGCGTCCTCGCCCCTCTGCATGCACTGGGGGCGCCGGCAGCGCTGCATAGGAAGCATGCGTCGCCGGCCCCTCGTTACAATCTGTCCTTTATAATTTCTCTCCTTGTATGATCCACTCCTCATTTTGGCTTCTGAAACTGCATCAGGAAATTATAATACCCGGTAATATTAGGAAAGCATGCTACAGTATCTGAATTATAAAAAGTCTTTTCCTGCAAAGATAAACCTTTTGCAATCAATTTATAAAAACTTTTAGTTCCCTCAGGTAATAAAAAAATGTTACAATAATACTTTCATTCTAAAGGACATAATCATACATCCAGATTGCAAGTAATTTAGGATAAATGGAACATAACATTGTATGGATGATGTGGGAACAGTAGCTGAATCCCGCAAGCGCTGATCCTGGTAGTTTAACCTCTTAGATACTGCAGTCAGTATCTCTCTATGCTACAATAACTGTACTTCCCCTTTAAGAGCAGAGATGTGGTGTGTTAATCAACACTATCTACTACTGATGTCCTATAGGACTAAATTACACCACTTTCACTGCGCCTACCTACTTAACTAAGACTTAGCTTTTATTTCATATTATTAATACTTATGGTGTAAATAACTAATTGTATTAAAATTCTCAGTGATCACTGGCCATTTGTATATATCTTTAGTTTACCCTGTCAGAACTGTCATCTGGCTGGGTTTGAATACACACTTTTATTAGCA
This sequence comes from Bufo gargarizans, assembly GCF_014858855.1. NCBI lineage: Eukaryota > Metazoa > Chordata > Amphibia > Anura > Bufonidae > Bufo > Bufo gargarizans. Next base: position 109,870,237 of record NC_058086.1, read on the forward strand.
GGCTGCGCGCTTGCCTGTATTTTATATGTGTTCAGTGCAGTTCATTTTAATATGCTGTTATGGCCCAATTATAGACTGCCATAAAATTCAGAGCCTCACGCTGCCCCCCGACATGTTTCGCCGTATCACGGCGTCTTCAGGGGTTAGGGCAGAGTGTAAGCGTGTCCTCCTTGCGGCCAGCTTATGAAACCTTTGTTTGTGACGTCATTGCTGGGAGCCTCACTGGGGGGTGTGGTGGAAAGTTTTTATTCAAATGCCGATTGGATGTATACTCTGGTTCGGCCTACTTTCATCATAACTACCACCTCTTGACCTCGGCTACTTCACTTCGATTGGTCCTCGTCATTGGCAGGCGTCTGTTTACGTCATGGCTCCGCCCGTCCGACGTCAGCTCCCTCCTTCCGATTGGTCCTCGTCATCGGGTGCTGTCACGCATGCCCAGTTGATGTAATTACTCTCCGATACTTCAGCCATTGCGCATGCTCGCCGACTTAGTCGTCAGCCTCCTCAATACACTGGGCCCGGCGCATCGCTGACGCGCATGTTCACGGACTTAGGCTCCGGCTGTGATGATATCTCCATTCTTGTTCTCTCTGGAGGTTCCCTTTAGGAGGTGTTTCCTTATAGCCATCTTCTACCTAACTTAAGGTTTTCTCCCTATTAGTCGCCACTCCCATATTATGATAGTAGCATATTTCTCTATTTATCCAATATATATTCACACCGCCTTCTCTGATAGCCTCATATTTCTAATTGTTTTATTCTATTATACTTTCTCTTGTCACACTGTATACTGGGGTTACCTACAAGAGAAGGATGGGAAAAGTGGGAATTGGTGGCTAATTGGGAGAATATAAATTACTGTCAAGGGGTGAGGGGACAGGGGGGGAGAGGACAGGTTTAATCGCTCCACATCCTTAGTCCCATATCTTTGAGTTAATAGGTTACCTATTATAGGTATCCCTATACTCAGACTACATGAAATGTTGGCTATATTCCATTATATATCTTTTGTAGTTTTCTTCATCTATCTTGATTGATCTCATTTTACTGGTTATTTTTCCCCCTTTCATATTTTCTCTCCCCTTTTATCCCCTTAGTGTAATTTTATTTTTATCTATATACCTTCCAATGTATATTCCCTGTGTTCAGATTTCATGAGGTTCCCAAAAATAGGTCATTTTTTCATATTCGGGTTCCATAGTTGTAATTTTATTTCTGTTATCTTTTTAGTTTTTTCCGCAAGGAGGTTGCTCTTTTTTAGTTAAAATATTTTTTTTATCTCATTTGCTACTTGAGTTAATAATTCTATTAATTTATTTTATTCTCTTTCTTTCTCTTAGGTGGGGGTATTGATAACCTACAAGAAGGACGAGTACGTGAACCCTTCATTTAACCCTTTTGGGGCTAGACTATTTAGTAAGTATATCCATTTCGTTTCTTCTTGTTGGAGTTTTTTGTCTATATCTCCTTTACGTGATACGGCGAAACATGTTGGGGGGCAGCGTGAGGCTCTGAATTTTATGGCAGTCTATCATTGGGCCATAACAGCATATTAAAATGAACTGCACTGAACACATATAAAATACAGGCAAGCGCGCAGCCTGCTAATAAAAGTGTGTATTCAAACCCAGCCAGATGACAGTTCTGACAGGGTAAACTAAAGATATATACAAATGGCCAGTGATCACTGAGAATTTTAATACAATTAGTTATTTACACCATAAGTATTAATAATATGAAATAAAAGCTAAGTCTTAGTTAAGTAGGTAGGCGCAGTGAAAGTGGTGTAATTTAGTCCTATAGGACATCAGTAGTAGATATCTCTCTCTGCAACTCATTGTCAGAACAATGACTACTGTCACACGTAAACTGGAATAGCGCAGCCCTAAACTGCCAGGATCCGCTATCCCTACCTAATTGCATGATCACCCTAGACAGTGACCCACAACTGAACGATAGTCCCTATACTGCAATATGTTAAGAGCAACATGCAAACTGTTCTGTCTTTTCATAGGTATATACATTGATATCCAATTATTCTAATCAAGATGGATGTTCATTACCTTTAAGAGCCATGCTCGACTATAGTTACAATTTTGTATGTCTTGAGTAGGCCGAAGTAAGGTCACACAAGTAAGGTCACACAAAGGTTTCGTTAGTTTCGCTTTAGTGTTATTCTTCTCATGAATGTACCATCATCCTTGTCTACTTATAAATTTATGACAGGAGATAAGATAAGCTATGCAGCTGGTGATCAATACCTATAAAATTAGGTATTTAATAATTAAGCAAAATATATAATATGTATGTATTCATTTAATGAGCCTTAGTTAGTCCTTGTAAATCACAGAAGAACATGCACCAAACGGATATGCCACTGACTATACTAGCTGGTCATACAAGCAGATATTAAAAGCTGAGACTTTTGCCAATATATTCCTGTCAGGAACATATCGGAGCCCATCATGCACCACGTCACGGTCTCTCAGCATGGCAAGGGTCCTACCACTGCGCTAACTGGTCATGAGAAAGGATCACTATTGTCTTTGATCCGAAACATGTTGACTGGAGAGTAACTGGCTTTTAATCCGCACTGAAAAATAAAGGTAACATTTAACCGAGCTGGACTTTTCCTCTTTTTCCTTACTCAAGTTACGCTGTGGTTTCCAGCATGGTCCGTGCTCGGTGCAACAGGGTTTGACCACACCTACCTCTTTCTTTTTGCCTAACTACGCTAACTTTGGTATGAACATGGTCTGACGGTGATGAAATCCAACTCACAGCCAAGCTTCCACACAACCGCATAGCAGGACAACTAATGCAATGTGAATAAAGCAAGACTGTAAGCCACACCCAAATCAGACCGTGTAATGGAGGCCACCAGGTGCAAAAGAATGTTTGGTAGGACCCTTGCCATGCTGAGACCGTGACGTGGTGCATGATGGGCTCCGATATGTTCCTGACAGGAATATATTGGCAAAAGTCTCAGCTTTGAATATCTGCTTGTATGACCAGATAGTATAGTCAGTGGCATATCCGTTTGGTGCATGTTCTTCTGCGATTTATAAAATTATATTTTCATACACACAATGCTCCGTTTTGTGTAGGATGCCTTTGTGGTGCATGTGGACCGCGCCGAAGTCCTCCATTGTGCGCATTATTTGCTAGGGATGGTCCTTTGCTGTGGTCCACATGCGGTGGGACTGCTCTCCCAATGATAAACACGCTACAGTGTTTGGGGTTTGAGCAGTTCCTCCATATCTGCCACTATATTTTTGTGGTTTTGTTTTAGTTAGTCCTTAGCATAAAACACTCAGTAGGACACACATTTTTTATATATTTTACTTTGTATTATATGGTTGTATGTTATGAAGACCAAATGCATCCAGTATATTATATATATTTCTCATTAGGAGAATATTTGTCTCTAAAAGAGCGTCTTTAACCACCTCAACTCCCCTAGCTTAAAACCCCCTTAATGACCAGACCACTTTTTACAATTCTGCACTACACTACTTTCACCGTTTATTGCTCGGTCATGCAACTTACCACCCAAATGAATTTTACCTCCTTTTCTTCTCACTAATAGAGCTTTCATTTGGTGATATTTCATTGCTGTTGACATTTTTACCTTTTTTGTTATTAATCGAAATTTAACGAAATTTTTGCAAAAAAAAAAAAATGAAGATTTTTCACTTTCAGTTGTAATTTTTTTTAAAAAAAACGACATCTATATATACATTTTTCTCTGAATGCATTGTTCTACATGTCTTTAGTTAAAAAAAATGGTTTGGGTAAAAGTTATAGCGTTTACAAACTATTGTAGAAAAATTTGAAGAATTTCCGCTTTTTGAAGCAGCTCTGACTTTCTGAGCACCTGTCATGTTTCCTGAGGTTCTACAATGCCCAGACAGTAGAAAAACCCCACAAATGACCCAATTTCGGAAAGTAGACACCCTAAGGTATTCGCTGATGGGCATAGTGAGTTCATAGAACTTTTTATTTTTTGTCACAAGTTAGCGGAAAATGATTATTATTTTTTTCCTTACAAAGTCTCATATTCCACTAACTTGTGACAAAAATAAAAACTTCCATGAACTCACTATTCCCATCACGAAATACCTTGGGGTGTCTTCTTTCCAAAATGGGGTCACTTGTGGGGTAGTTATACTACCCTGGCATTTTAGGGGCCCTAATGTGTGAGAAGTAGTTTGAAATCAAATTGTGTAAAAAAATGCCCTGTGAAATCCTAAAGGTGCTCTTTGGAATGCGGGCCCACACATGTGGTATCGCCGTACTCAGGAGAAGTTGTAAAATGACACCCCAAAACACATTGCCCAACTTCTCCTGAGTACGGCGATACCACGTGTGACACTTTTTTGCAGCCTAAATGCGCAAAGGGGCCCAAATTCCTTTTAGGAGGGCATTTTTAGACATTTGGATCCCAGACTTCTTCTCACGCTTTAGGGCCACTAAAATGCCAGGGCAATATAAATACCCCATGTGACCCCATTTTGGAAAGACGACACCCCAAGGTATTCAATGAGGGGCATGGCGAGTTCATAGAAGATTATTTTGGGGGGCACAAGTTATCGGAAATTGTTTTTGTTTTGTTTTTTCCCCTCACAAAGTCTCCCTTTCCGCTAACTTGGGACAAAAAGTTAAATCTTTCATAGACTCAATATGCCACTCAGCGAATACCTTGGGGTGTCTTCTTTCCGAAATGGGGTCACATGTGGGGTATTTATATATACTGCCCTGGCATTTTAGGGACCCTAAAGCGTGAGAAGTCTGGAATATAAATGTCAAAAAAGCATTTGGATTCCGTGAGGGGTATGGCGAGTTCATGTGAGATTTTATTGTTTGACACAAGTTAGTGGAATATGAGACTTTGTAAGAAAAAACTAAAAAATATCAAATTTCCGCTAACTTGTGCCTAGGATGATCAGAGAGTCTATATGGGGTGATCACCACCCTGTAAGGCTCCATTCAGACGTCCGTATGTGTTTTGCGGATCCGATCCGTGGATCCGCAAAACACATACGGAAGTCTGAATGGAGCCTTACAGAGGGGTGATCAGGGAGTCTATATGGGGTGATCAGGAGTTAATAATGGGTTAATAAGTGACAGGGGGGGTGTAGTGTAGTGTGGTGCTACTTTTTACAGAGCTGCCTGTGTCCTCTGGTGGTCGATCCAAGCAAAAGGGACCACCAGAGGACCAGGTATATTAGACGCTGATATCAAAACAGCGTATAATATACCTGTTAGGGGTTTAAAAAAAAATATATATAATAATTCGCATCTACAGCCTGCCAGCAAACGATCGCCGCTGGCAGGCTGTAGATCCACTCGCTTACCTGCTGATCCTGTGAACGCGCGCGCCTGTGTGCGCACGTTCACATGAAGTCTCGCGATATGACGCGATCCTGCGTTAGGCGGTCCGGAGGCGATTAAAGATGTATGTTTTTTAACAATTATTCACATCTTTGGTATGACAGGAGGTACTGATATCTCTGAGAAACCAAGGCCCATTCATACCACTATGGTCCATAAATCAACAGTGTGAGAAACATTCAGAGAGATGACTAGAGGTCTGTCTATAATTGCTACAAGTGTCAGAATCAATCCCTATAGCTTTGAATTAAAGCTTCTAAAGGTCAAATGTATAGAATACGTTTTATTCAGACTTACATAAGTTAACCCTTTATACTATGATGCAAATAGCTAATACAGCAGTGCCACCTAGGTAGGAGTAGGTGACATTACAACAGTAGCAAAAGTGCATTCTAGGTAAGGTTATGATGTCACATTTTTTATCAATGGTCACGCCCATCCGACAATGATTGGAACGTTCAAAACTAGGAAGGTGTCTAACTGATAAGTTTGTTATCTTAAAACCACACAAGGGGAGGGAGAGAGAAGTTGAGCTCTCTAGAGGGGTCTATCAAGATGAAAGCCATGGTGAGATGTGCTATGATGGACCAACCAGCTTTCCTAGGAGCAGAAGCGAGATTCCTACTAGGACTTGGTAAGAGACACAGAAAATGATATTTCATTTTATTAAGACTAATTAGATAGTGTGGGGGAAATTATACCATCTAGATTGGCAAATAAATAAAAGAATTAATTCTCTGATCATCTCCATATTGAGATGTAGTCTTAGGATATTGTGGGACTTCATTCTACCTGCAGAAAAATCAAGACTCAATCTAGCAAAGCATTAAATGAATATATATATATATATATATATATATATATATATATATATATATACACACACACACACACACACACACACATACATACACTCACCTAAAGAATTATTAGGAACACCATACTAATACGGTGTTGAACCCTCTTTTGCCTTCAGAACTGCCTTAATTCTACGTGGCATTGATTCAACAAGGTGCTGATAGCATTTTTTAGAAATGTTGGCCCATATTGATAGGATAGCATCTTGCAGTTGATGGAGATTTGAGGGATGCACAGCCAGGGCACGAAGCTCCCGTTCCACCACATCCCAAAGATGCTCTATTGGGTTGAGATCTGGTGACTGTGGGGGCCATTTTAGTACAGTGAACTCATTGTCATGTTCAAGAAACCAATTTGAAATGATTCAAGCTTTGTTACATGGTGCATTATCCTGCTGGAAGTAGCCATCAGAGGATGGGTACATGGTGGTCATGAAGGGATGGACATGGTCAGAAACAATGCTCAGGTAGCCCGTGGCATTTAAACAATGGCCAATTGGCACTAAGGGGCCTAAAGTGTGCCCAGAAAACATCCCCCACACCATTACACCACCACCAGCCTGCACAGTGGTAACAAGGCATGATGGATACACGTTCTCATTCTGTTTACGCCAAATTCAGACTCTACCATTTGAATGTCTCAACAGAAATCGAGACTCATCAGACCAGGCAACATTTTTCCAGTCTTTAACAGTCCAATTTTGGTGAGCTTGTGCAAATTGTAGCCTCTTTTTCCGATTTGTAGTGGAGATGAGTGGTACCCGGTGGGGTCTTCTGTTGTTTTAGCCCATCCGCCTCAAGGTTGTGCGTGTTGTGGCTTCACAAATACTTTGCTGCATACCTCGGTTGTAACGAGTGGTTATTTCAGTCAACGTTGCTCTTCTATCAGCTTGAATCAGTCGGCCCATTCTCCTCTGACCTCTAGCATCAACAAGGCATTTTCGCCCACAGGACTGCCGCATACTGGATGTTTTTCCCTTTTCACACCATTCTTTGTAAACCCTAGAAATGTTTGTGCATGAAAATCCCAGTAACTGATCAGATTGTGAAATACTCAGACCGGCCCGTCTGGCACCAACAACCATGCCACGCTCAAAATTGCTTAAATCACCTTTCTTTCCCATTCTGACATTCAGTTTGGAGTTCAGGAGATTGTCTTGACCAGAACCACAACCCTACATGCATTGAAGCAACTGCCATGTGATTGGTTGACTAGATAATCGCATTAAAGAGAAATATAACAGGTGTTCCTAATAATTCTTTAGGTGAGTGTATATATACAGACGTGGACAAAATTGTTGGTACCCTTTGGTCAATGAAAGAAAAAGTCACAATGGTCACAGAAATAACTTTAATCTGACAAAAGTAATAATAAATTAAAATTCTATAAATGTTAACCAATGAAAGTCAGACATTGTTTTTCAACCATGCTTCAACAGAATTATGTAAAAAAATAAACTCATGAAACAGGCATGGACAAAAATGATGGTACCCCTAACTTAATATTTTGTTGCGCAACCTTTTGAGGCAATCACTGCAATCAAACGCTTCCTGTAACTGTCAATGAGACATCTGCACCTCTCAGCAGGTATTTTGGCCCACTCCTCATGAGCAAACTGCTCCAGTTGTGTCCGGTTTGAAGGGTGCCTTTTCCAGACTGCATGTTTCAGCTCCTTCCAAAGATGCTCAATAGGATTGAGGTCAGGGCTCATAGAAGGCCACTTTAGAATAGTCCAATTTTTTCCTCTTCTTTTTCATTCTTGGGTGTTTTTAGCGGTGTGTTTTGGGTCATTGTCCTGTTGCAAGACCCATGACCTGCGACTGAGACCAAGCTTTCTGACACTGGCTAGTACATTTCTCTCTAGAATTCCTTGATAGTCTTGAGATTTCATTGTACCCTGCACAGATTCAAGACACCCTGTGCCAGACGCAGCAAAGCAGCCCCAGAACATAACAGAGCCTCCTCCATGTTTCACAGTAGGGACAGTGTTCTTTTCTTGATATGCTTCATTTTTTCGTCTGTGAACATACAGCTGATGTGCCTTGGCAAAAACTTCGATTTTTGTCTCATCTGTCCACAGGACATTCTCCCAGAAGCTTTGTGGCTTGTCAACATGTAGTTTGGCATATTCCAGTCTTGCTTTTTTATGATTCGTTTTCAACAATGGTGTCCTCCTTGGTCGTCTCCCATGTAGTCCACTTTGGCTCAAACAACGACGGATGGTGCGATCTGACACTGATGTTCCTTGAGCATGAAGTTCACCTTGAATCTCTTTAGAAGTCTTTCTAGGCTCTTTTGTTACCATTCGGATTATCCGTCTCTTAGATTTGTCATCAATTTTCCTCCTGCGGCCACGTCCAGGGAGGTTGGCTACAGTCCCATGGATCTTAAACTTATGAATAATATGTGCAACTGTACTCACAGGAACATCTAGTTGCTTGGAGATGGTCTTATAGCCTTTACCTTTAACATGCTTGTCTATAATTTTCTTTCTGATCTCTTGAGACAGCTCTTTCCTTTGCTTCCTCTGGTCCATGTCGAGTGTGGTACACACCATATCACCAAACAACACAGTGATTACCTGGAGCCATATATATAGGCCCAATGGCTGATTACAAGGTTGTAGACACCTGTGATGCTAATTAGTGGACACACCTTGAATTAACATGTCCCTTTGGTCACATTATGTTCTGTGTTTTCTAGGGGTACCATCATTTTTGTCCATGCCTGTTTCATGAGTTTATTTTTTTACATAATTCTGTTGAAGCATGGTTGAAAAACAATGTCTGACTTTCATTGGTTAACATTTATAGAATTTTAATTTATTATTACTTTTGTCAGATTAAAGTTATTTCTGTGACCATTGTGACTTTTTCTTTCATTGACCAAAGGGTACCAACAATTTTGTCCACGTCTGTATATATATATATATATATATATATATATATAACATTCTTCACCAAGCTAAGTGATGGATTCCCACAGGAAAGACCTTCCCATTTAATATATGGTCTAGCAAAGATCCTAGATCCCTGTTATTTGTCTTAATATTCTTACCAAAGTTTTACAGCAAGACACGGAGGCTCATATTGCTATCTCCTTCTTTACTTTCCACCAATAGCAGCAAAGAAGAAATTTACATAATCATAACAATAAAGGACCCTCCCCTGACAGATCCTATAATAAGCAGTGTCCTCTTCAGTATCTTCCTCTTTCTTTGCTGCTTCCACCAAGCTAAGTAACATCTATATATATTACATTTTTGTGCATGTTTACTGTGGTTCAGGGGTTATTCTCTGAGCTTCAGTTACTCAGGGGAGCTGTATTTCTTACTGGGTTTTGTTTATGGTGGCTCCCCCCTTTTGTATTTATACTTATTTCACCCTAGGCGCTTATTTCCACGCCTGCCTGTATTGGGGGTCTCTTTCCCCTTCTCTGAGTTCTCCCCGTTTCGTTGCCTGCCTTGTTCCCTTTAGTTTGCGGCGTTTATTCGGCCGATTTTCTCCCCTCTCCCTTATCTTTTACCTGCGGCCTGCTCCTGCGCCTTGGAAGCGTTCCTCCAGTTCGCATTCCTCCCCCTGTCCTCAGGCGATTATCTCGCTCCGGCGCGGCTTCTGACTGGCTTTCCCACGGGTCGCGAGATCCCGGCGGCCATTTTGGGAGCTCCCGCGCGTCTTCTCACGGGATTTCGGCGACTGCTGCATTGCGATCCGGACGTGTCGGCTCCTGCACTGCGGCTTCTGGGGTAATTAACCCCTTGTTCTTTAGTTAGGTGGGATCCTTTTGTCTGCCACCCTATTGATTATTAGGCCTACCCTTAGTTTTAGACTTTGCTAATACCTACCGATTATTACCTTTATTTGGCCATGTCCTCTGATCGCTCCCCCTCTGGGCCTAATCCCCCCCCCCCCATCCACTGGGGAGCCCAGCATGCCAGATATAAATGCTCAAGCCCTTGAGTTACAGCGCTCGGTCTCCAGCACTATAATTGAAGCCATGGGATCCATGTCTTCCATGATCTCTCAGACCATCTCCCAGGCCTTGTCTGCCCATGCCCCCCCTCTAATCAGTCACTTGTGAGGCCTAATCCGCAGCCTGCCATTTGTGAACCTCCTGCAACCCAGGAGACTTTGACTGGTGTGATACAAGCCACCCATGATAGCGTGCTTAGATCGTGCAAAAGAGCCTTACCGCGCCAGGCAGAAAGGGCGCGCATGTGGAAATGTGCTAGAGCACAAACTAGTGATTTGGAATCTGATATGGAGGCTTTTGCGGAGGCGAGCTGCCATTCTGAGGAGGAGATGGAATCTGATTTTCCAGGTACCGCTGGCCCTATGCCCTCCACCTCTGGGTCCGGCCTCCACTGCCCCTAATGCAGCATCCGCCCTTTTGGACCCCTCTGGGGCCCCATTGTTCGACCCTGATTCCCTCCACCACCCTAGGTCAGCGGAGTGGCTTCCGATAGCTCATGTGAGCAATTTAGAGCATTGGGTGCGCTGTCCTCTAAGCAAAGAGGCGCGCAGCAAGCTCAGATCTGAGTGCCCCAGACCATTGATCCCCAACAAGGTCTGTGAAATGCCAGCGGTTGATCCCAAGATGACACAGTTCTTGGTGAAGTCCGGCTGGAACCCCCGTAAGGGGTTGGATTCGGCTATTAAGAGCTGCCAGGACAAGCTCCTTGAAATTTTTGGCCCCCTTGCCAAAATATTTGAAATGGCTGAATCGGCCAGAGTGGACGGCTCTCCGATAGATCCGGAGGAGCTTACTGGCTGGATACAGAGAGCCATTTGTATTGCGGGCAGCACCAACTCCTCCCTGGCTATTGAACGGCGTAAAGCCATACTGTTCAAATTAGATCCGAAATTGGCCAACCTGGCACTCACTGAGGCAGGGAAGGATGCACAGGGTCTGCTTTTCGGGGATTCCTTAATCAAGGACCTCAGTAGATATGTGGGAGCATTTACTGCCCTGGACAAGGCCCAGTCCTCCATGCGTAGGGTTTTTCAGGGACGGGTCTCCAGTAGGGCCGGCAGTAGTAGGGGCCGTCTGTCCGGCCGTTCCAGTTTCCAGGCCGGCAGCTCGGGCAGAGGCTCCTTCACCCAAAGACCACCCTTCCAGGACCAAAGGAATTCTCCTCCATTCTTTCCGGCCAGAGGCGGCCAATGGCGTTCGAGGTCCGTTAGAGGGAATCCGAATTTCCGAAAATCCTTTGGTCTTTCCCCAGTGGGGACTTCTTTGGTTCCTTGTGTCGGGGGCAGACTCCGTCTTTGTTCCCACGTTTTGTCCAGCATTACATCAGACCCATGGGTGCTGACCACTGTGCAGGGGTTCCACATAGAACTCACGGCATCGCCAAATCTTATCCCTTCACCTCCACCACTTCCTCTGGCGCTGCCAGACAGGGAGCTCGTGGATTTAGAACTGTATTCCCTTTTTCAAAAAAGTGCGATAGAAAGGGCCCCTCCTACTCCGGAGGGTGTACTCAGCAACATTTTTCTGGTGCAGAAGAAGGGTGGGCAAATGCGTCCGGTGATAAATCTCCGTGCCCTGAACTCTGTGGTGCGCTATCGCCACTTCAAGATGGAGGGAATTCACCTCCTTCAGGACTTGCTGATTCCGGGGGACTGGATGGTGAAGCTGGACCTCAAAAGATGCCTATCTGACAGTCCCAATTGCCTCTTCGTCCAGGGATCTCCTGTGGAGGGGTGAAGTGTGGCGCTTCACTTGCCTTCCGTTCAGCCTTTCTTCGGCGCCATGGTGCTTTACCAAGCTCCTGCGCACGCTCATGGCCTGGCTGCGGAGTCGGGGTGTGCGTCTAGTCATCTATCCAGACGACATCCTCATTATGCATCAATGTCAGTCGACGCTGCTACAACACCTTCAGTGGACCTCGTACCTCCTTACGGCTTTTGGCTCCAACCACGTGTCTTTGTGCGACGCAGAAAAGGTGAACGGATGGACTCTACATGCCTGGTTCCCACCATGAAGCATGGAGGAGGAGGTGTGATGGTGTGGGGGTGCTTTGCTGGTGACACTGTTGAGAATTTATTCAAAATTGAAGGCATACTGAACCAGCATGGCTACCACAGCATCTTGCAGCGGCATGCTATTCCATCCGGTTTGCTTTTAGTTGGACCATCATTTATTTTTCAACAGGACAATGACCTCAAACACACCTCCAGGCTGTGTAAGGGCTATTTTACCAGTGTGATGGGGTGCTGCGCCAGGTGACCTGGCCTCCACAGTCACTGGACCTGAACCCAATCAAGATGGTTTGGGGTGAGCTGGACCACAGAGTGAAGGCAAAAGGGCCAACAAGTGCCAAGCATCTCTGGGAACTCCTAAAAGACTGTTCGAAGACCATTTCAGGTGACTACCTCTTGAAGCTCGTCAAGAGTGTGCAAAGCAGTAATCATAGCAAAAGGTGGCTATGACATATTTTCAGTTGACACTTTTTTGTTATGTATATAATTCCACATGTGTTAATTCATAGTTTTGATGCCTTCAGTGTGAATCTACAATTTTCATAGTCATGAAAATAAAGAAAACTCTTTGAATGAGAAGATGTGTCCAAACTTTTGGTCTGTACTATATATAAATATATATAAATAATAATAATATAATGTTCCTATTTTGATATCCTAACCTAATAATAGCTTTGTTATAATGTGACAAGTTATTTCCACTCACATATATTGTTAAGCTTGTAATGCTTTATATCAACGCTGAATATATTTATTTGCATGTATCACTGTGTTTATTTACTTATATACATTTATAACCTTATGGAGTAAGGTAAAAGTGGAGGGCACTCAGTTTACCTGGGGTTTGGTATTTGTACAATATGGTTAAATACAGTATAAGTGTGAAAAAATACCAATGAGTCATACATAAAATAGATATTTATTATGATGAAATATAAAAAATATATATATATAAATAGGGATATATAAAAAGTATAGGGAATGGATGTAGAGCAATAAGGATAAAAATAAAAATATGAGTAAAGAACAAAAATACATTCAAGAGTGGTAGATATATAGTTCAAGGTTGGATTCAGAATTGGGCAATCAAAGTGTCTCTGAAAAGTCCTATCTTGGAGTAGGAAGTTCGTGCGTGCAGTTTTTGGAGTCTTTAGCGTTGCCTGCATTGATGCTTTCATTCTCTCCTGTTTGTCTGCTAGGTAGCAGTATCTGATGTTTGGCAAATAGTCCTCCTGGGTAAGTATATGGCTGCAGTGTGATTTCAGGGATCGTGTTCTTTGCACTGTGTGTTTGTTGTTAGACAGTACGGATCCTTCTTTGTGCAGTCACGATATTCAGTAAGATTTGGTGTAGTGTTTGCAACAATGTAATTGCATCAGTTACATAGAAAAACACATTGTAGCCTTACCCGTTATGTTGAAAACATTGCCATGGTTGCGGGGTTCTGTTGCACAGGAGGTGGGTGAAACAAGCCTCTCTATACTCACCGAGTCCGCTCGTGGCGTTCCACGAGGGCAGAAGAGTGGTTTAGATAAAAAAAAAAAAAGCACGAGAATTCTGTTCCAGTCTGTATGGAGATAGTAGGTAATTCTATCTCGGTCGGATCCTTGGCTCCAGGGGTGGGTGTCCGGTCCTTATTGGAGGATTAGTAGTCCGTGTGTTGCTGCAGGAAGAACCATATGCGTTTCGAAATGAGCAGTTTCTTCTTCAGGGGCCTGCAGCATAGTGGATTTTCCTGGATTATAAAAGGACGGATGGGGGCGTTCCCAATTATAGAGAAATAGGGGGCGTGTCTGATCTTGTGATCCCATTTGTCGACTTTGACTGAAATAGTTTTTAAACTAGGTTCAAATGACATGGTTCTAGGGAATTCGTCTTGGGGAAGATCTGCGCAGTGGGGGAGGTGATGTCTTAATTAGATAATCATTATGGTGTTTGTGTGATGATGTAGCCCAATGATTCAACCATGCTAGCCAAAGGATATGTGCGTTCAGGGTGCAATCATGTGATTGTTAAATACAAATGGGCTTCGAAGTGGTGTAGAGGGAAAGAAATTATGTGAAACATATATAAAATATAAAAATTACAAAAATAGACATAAAATATAGAAAAATGTTAGGAGGTCTTTGTAGGTCATTGTGGTGGGTGTTGTCACTATGGGAGGTCCCTCTTGAGGTCCTTAGGTTTAGATATATTATTTGATTCAGTTATTCACTATTTTGTATACATTGTTTTATTATTTATTTTATATCTGCAAAGTTGTTCTATGTAGTTGTACGGAGTCCTTATACATCTATTTAATATCTTGTTCTTACTTAGTGTACATTCACACAACCGTTTTTTCTTATCCGCATCCGTTCCGCATTTTGCAGAATAGATGCGGAACCATTCATTTCTATGGTTGAATATAATGTGTGGACAACATTCAGTATGTTGTCCGCATCTGTGTTTCCGCATTTCTATTCCACAAAAATATGAAGCTTGTCTTACTATTGTCCGCAGATCTCGGTCCGCAGCCCCATTCAAGTCAATGGATCCGCAAATTGCGGAAGACATACGGAATGGATCCGTTTCAGTTTTTTTTATTTACATATATTATTGTAGGCTCTGCCCTTAGGGGTTGTGGCTAAAAATTCATATCTAGCTAGCCATAACAATTTGAGCACACCAAGATCAAAGTGTCTAGAATAGATGTTTCCAAACTCATTGTTTTGATTCAAGAAAGGCCTGAAATTTGAGACTCCAGACAGGATCTATACCATGACCGTATCAGAAAGGACCGGTCATGGGAAGAGTTCGCCCAGGAGCTGGTGCCTGATGAATGGGCGAGATGCAGATCTGACAAGCGCTTTGGACTTAGTAAGTATACATCATTTTTATAAATTCATGCAATTTCATTCTTTGTATAAAAACAGTAGTTATTATCAAGTCCTGTAGCATCCCTGATTGCTATCTCTAGTATAATGCTCCCATATATAATGCTCTCCCCCTCTAGTATTATGCTCCCATATGTAATGCTCTGCCCCTCTAGTATAATGCTCCCATATGTAATGCTCTGCCCCTCTAGTATAATGCTCCCATATGTAATGCTCTTCCCCTCTAGTATAATGCTCCCATATGTAATGCTCTTCCCCTCTAGTATAATGCCCCATATGTAATGCTCTTCCCCTCTAGTATAATGCCCCCATATATAATGCTCTGCCCCTTTAGTATAATGCCCCCATATATAATGCTCTGCCCCTCTAGTATAATGCCCCCATATATAATGCTCTGCCCCTCTAGTATAATGCCCCCATATATAATGCTCTGCCCCTCTAGTATAATGCCAACATATATAATGCTCTGCCCCTCTAGTATAATGCCCCCATATGCAATGCTCTGCCCCTCTAGTATAATGCCCCCATATATAATGCTCTGCCCCTCTAGTATAATGCCCCCATATATAATGCTCTCCCCCTCTAGTATAATGGCCCCATATATAATGCTCTCCCCCTCTAGTATAATGGCCCCATATATAATGCTCTCCCCCTCTAGTATAATGGCCCCATATATAATGCTCTCCCCCTCTAGTATAATGGCCCCATATATAATGCTCTCCCCCTCTAGTATAATGGCCCCATGTATAATGCTCTCCCCCTCTAGTATAATGGCCCCATGTATAATGCTCTCCCCCTCTAGTATAATGGCCCCATGTATAATGCTCTGCCTCTCTAGTATAATGCCCCCATATATAATGCTCTGCCTCTCTAGTATAATGCCCCCATATATAAATGCTCTGCCTCTCTAGTATAATGCCCCCATATATAATTGCTCTCTCCCTTTAGTATAATGCCCCATATATAATGCTCTCCCCCTCTAGTATAATGCACCCATATATAATGCTCTCCACCTCTAGTATAATGCTCTCATTAGGGATCGGCCGATTATAAGTACCGATATAATTGTCCGATATTCAGGATTTTGTACATTATCGGTATCGACATCTAACCTTGCCGATATACCGATAATGTGTATAAAGTGAATAGTAGTATGCATCGGGTGCCGGGAGTGGGGAAGAAGTGCAGCAAGCGCTCCCAATACTCACCCTTACTGGTCTTCTTTGATGGGGCCCGCACTGCACTGTCCTGACCCCATACAGCATCAGGGACGTAGTGCGCGCACTATGACCTGACACTGCACGCTGTCAGGTGACAGTGCTGAGCGGGCCGGAGAAGACAGGCGAGCGAGACGCCGGCCCTGGAGATGAAGAGGAGCCGCGGCGCAGGAGAGGTGAGAAGTTTTTTTATTTTATAAAAATAAATAGCATAATGCCCTATATATAATGCTCCCATATATAATGCTCTGCCCCTCTAGTATAATGCTCCCATATAGAATGCTCTCCCCCTCTAGTAGAATGATCCCATATAGAATGCTCTCCCCCTCTAGTAGAATGCTCCCATATAGAATGCTCTCCCCCTCTAGTAGAATGCTCCCATATAGAATGCTCTCATATAGAATGCTCTCCCCCGCTAGTAGAATGCTCCCATATAGAATGCTCTCCCCCGCTAGTAGAATGCTCCCATATAGAATGCTCTCCCCCTCTAGTAGAATGCTCCCATATAGAATGCTCTCCCCCTCTAGTAGAATGCTCCCATATAGAATGCTCTCCCCCGCTAGTAGAATGCTCCCATATAGAATGCTCTCCCCCGCTAGTAGAATGCTCCCATATAGAATGCTCTCCCCCGCTAGTAGAATGCTCCCATATAGAATGCTCCCCCCCGCTAGTAGAATGCTCCCATATAGAATGCTCCCATATAGAATGCTCTCCCCCTCTAGTAGAATGCTCCCATATAGAATGCTCTCCCCCTCTAGTAGAATGCTCCCATATAGAATGCTCTCCCCCTCTAGTAGAATGCTCCCATATAGAATGCTCTCCCCCTCTAGTAGAATGCTCCCATATAGAATGCTCTCCCCCTCTAGTAGAATGCTCCCATATAGAATGCCCTCCCCCTGTAGTAGAATGCTCCCATATAGAATGCCCTCCCCCTGTAGTATAATGCTCTCCCCCTCTAGCATAATGCCCCATATATAAACCTCCCCCGCTCTAGTATAATGTCCCCTATACAAACCTCTCCCCCTCTAGTATAATGCCCTATATATAATGATCTGCCCCTGTAGTGCAATGCCCCCAAATATAATGCTCTCTTCACCCCCGTAGTGTCATGCATAGATATATTTAAAAACACAAATGTTATACTAATTTGTATTCTTCTGCGATGCAGGCGGTGGCAATGACATCACCTCAACCTCCTGCTCCAGATCACAGGCAGCCTTACGATGTAGGCACATGACAGTGTTGTTGCACCGCCCATGACTTGGCGAGTTTGTGATAATGTTATCACGACCACATGCACCGATCTACTGTCTCATGGGCTTCAGGCCTTCTCATGGTGGAAGAGGGCCTGATGTCACTAAAATACTGTGGTAATTAAATAATGGTGACACCACCGTTAATTAATACTGCGGTATATCTTAGATACCGGTTTATCGCCCAACCCTACCTTCACCACTACAAAAATACCACTAGCCTCCTTTCAGATCCCTCCAACATACAGTCCTGTGTGAAATACATCATTCTCCCCTACCTCTAGGCCCTCCAGCATACAGTCCCATGAAAAACATGTCATTCTCCCCTGCCTTCAGCTAGGGTTGGGCAATATCAAAAATATTCCAACGATATATTAAGAAATTTATCGCAATAAACGATAAATATAGCAATAAATGCCCATTTAGAATTAAAAACACTGAAAACGTGTACTGGCGTTTCCTTGTTGCCCTCATACAGTATAATGTCTCCTTGATGCCCCCATACAGTAATATGTGTTAGTTGCCCACCAAGAACAGCACCCCCCCCCCCATCTGATGGAGCGGCCAGTTGGGCGTGCGCCAGTGGCGTACAAAGAAATCATGGGGCCCCATAACAAAACTCAGAATTGGGCCCCCCCAATAAAAAGTACAATTATTAACCTCTTCAGGACACATGACGTATCGGTATGGCATGTTGTCCTGGTACTTACGGAAACGTACCGGTACGTCATGGGTATTTCCGATCACCGCCGCCCGGTGATCGGAACAAGATGCCTGCTCAAATCATTGAGCAGGCACCTTGGCTAAATGCGCGGGGGAGTTCCGTGACCCCCCGTGTCGGCGATCGCTGCAAATCGCAGGTCGATTCAGACCTGCGGTTTGCGGCAGGTGGTGTCATCGGGTCCCCATGCGGCTGTAGGGGGGACCCGATGGCATGGAAGGCATAGCGCTGCCTTTCGGTGACGAGCCTGTGAGATCCAGCCGCCCTGGATCTCACAGGCCGGAAGCTGTATGAGTAATACTCACTGGTCAGATTTGCAAAAAATGGCCTGGTCCTTAAAGAGGACCTTTCACTACAGCATAAACTAAAAACTAACTAGATCAGTGGGCAGAGCGGCGCCCAGGGGTCCCCCTGCACTTACTAGTATGCCTGGGCGCCGCTCCATTCGCCCGGTATAGGCTCCGGTGTCTGCGCTCCCTCTGACTGATTTTTTGTAGGAGGCGTGTCCCTTGCTGCACTGCTGGCCAATCGCAGCGCACAGCTCATAGCCTGGCTATGAGCTGTGCGCTGCGATTGGCCAGTGCTGCAGCAAGGGACACGCCTCCTACAAAAAATCAGTCAGAAGGAGCGCAGACACCGGAGCCTATACCGGGCAAACGGAGCGGCGCCCAGGCATACTAGTAAGTGCAGGGGGACCCCTGGGCGCCGCTCTGCCCACTGATCTAGTTAGTTTTTAGTTTATGTTGTAGTGAAAGGTCCTCTTTAAGGTGAAATAAGGCTGTGTCCCAAAGGGGTTAAAGCTGATTAGTGAGGGTGCAGGGTACATTAGGAGCTAAATAAAAGGTTAGGCTGTGTTCACATCACGTTTTTGCCATCCGTTTTTACGTACATGTTGGGGGGGGGGGGGGGGGGGATAAAGAAGTGCTGCACCCAATGCTTTTCTATCCTGCAGAGTCCAGTAGAAATAACGTATACATTAACATATACATTTTTCTTTCAAACTCTATGATGAAGGATGCCACTGTATGTATACATGAAATGGATAGAAAGACGGGATATGAACTCGGCCTTACCCTTTAAGTGTTATTTATTTTAGGATAGGTGTAAATCAGAGGAGAGCCTATAGGGTTAATTACTGCAGCAGAACTGTCCACATTGGTCAATGTGACCCCTGGGACAGATCTTCTGCAGGTCCACAGCATTAGATCTCTGTCTCACATTTGTTACTAACAGGGAGCAGAGCTGAGCAATTTTAGTCACGTCCCTTCCTTCACTCAGAGGTCGTCTATCTGGAGCATCCAGCACATGCCGCAGGTCCCATATGAAAGATTACATATGCAGTGAGCAGAGCTGAGGCTCCTGTCTGACTGCTGCAGCAAACAGCCCGTCTTCCTGTCAGCTCTATCACGGAGAGCGCTGCTGCTTCCTCCTGCCCTCTCACACAGCCTAGGAATAGTGAAGGCAGTGCTGGGGGTTAACAAGCAAGAGAAGGGTCAGCATGTGGGACATCACTGCTGGGAAAAGTAAGTGCAGGGCTGCCAGGTGTGGGAGCAGACGTCGCAGAGGGGCGGGCACATCAGGCAGTGAGCTGCTACTTGATTGGAGGAAGCCGCTGCTCACTCGGGCCCAGCCTGCTGTTGTCAGCGCAGCAATAGAGCTGCGCATAATGCCAAATGAAAAATGCAAATATATATGTAATGGCACTGGGGCGTTTGGGGTGGCAATGGGCCCCTCATTGACACTGGGCCCAGGGCTGCCGACGCAAACGCCCCATTGCCGGTACTTATCTCTCTACTGTTAAAGAGGACCTTTCACCGATTATGACAATGTGAACTAAGTATACAGACATGGAGAGCGGCGCCCGGAGATCTCACTGCACTTACTATTATCCCTGGGCACCGCTCCGTTCTCCTGCTATGCCCTCCGGTATCTCCGATCACTAAGTTATGGTAGGCAGAGTCTGCCCTTGTTCTGCTGTAGCGCTGGCCAATCGCAGCGCAGAGCTCACAGCCTGGGAGGTTATTTTCTCACAGGCTGTGAGCTCTGCAATGCGATTGGCCAGTGCTACAGAAGAACAAGGGCAGACTCCACCTACCATTAAAAAAAATGGCAAACAGTTTTTTTTTTTTTTTTTTCCCTGTTACAGTGTTCCCCGCATAGGATATATTTTTTAATACTTTAATAGTTTGTACTTTTTTGGACATGGCGATACATTTTTTTTTATTGTTTATATTTTTTTTATGTAAAATTGGAAATGGGGATGATTTAAAATTGTAATATTCTTTTTTCTTTTCTACTTTTTATTTAACAACTTTTAGCCCCCTTATGAGCTAGCACTCTTGCCCTAGTCACCTTAACCACCTCTGGACCGCCTAACGCAGATGTGCGGTCCGGAGGTGGCAGCGCTGCGCACAGTCACGCATATACGCGTCATCTCGCGATTACGCGAGATGATGCGAATATGCGCGCGCGCATGCGCAGTTCGCGCCGGCATTTCGCACAGCAGTATTTCGTCAGCAACCTGCCAGCCAATGATCGTGGCTGGCAGGTTGCTGATTTTAAAAAAATCCAATCAAAGTGCCAGATATCAGATCATATTTGGAAATATGATCTGTTATATGGCTGCCTGCTCCTCTGCTGGTTCTTTTCGTCGGTTGGATCCAGCAGAGGAGCAGGCTTCACAGTGAGTACACCAAACACCACACACTAGCCCCTGATCACCCCCCTGAACCCCAATTAACCCTTTGATCACCCCTGTCAATCACAAGTGAAAAGAAAAAAGTGATCAGTGCAAACTGTCACTTTTTTTTTTCACTGTTATTGACCGTTAGGTTTTAGGTATAGTTTAGGCCCCTTGGTTAGGTAGTTAGCGATCAGTTAGCGCCCAGCCCACCGCACCGCAGTCCCTTATTCGCTGATTAGCGTATCGCTAATCAGCATTTGCACTTTTATAGTATCTGGAAGTGATCAAAACTGATCACGGTCAGATCTATAATAGTACTAGTGTCACTTTAGTTCGCCCTCCACCCAAAACGCAGTGTTTGCCCGATCAGGCCTGATCGGTCGCCCACACGTGCGTTCGCCCACACCCGCCCCACCGGAGTGACCAAAAAAATATTTTTTTTGATCTCTGCACATTCACTTTACACGCACTGCGGCGATAAAAAAAATCAGTTTTGATATTTTTTATCAACCGCAGCGGCCTCCGGTACTTTGCTAGCCTCCCATTTGTAAGACAGGCTTGCTTTTTTTTTCTTGGGTAGTCTCAGGGAATACCCCTAAATTTAGTTGCCCACATGTCTAACAGGGGGTATTCTTCTGAAGAGGCCTACAGGCTTCTGACCCAGTCGGATGAGGAGTGGGAACCCTCATCTGATGAATCCAGCGGGTCAGAATACGAACCTGTAGAAAGCAGTGGCTCTCTGACCCAAAGTTCGGACGAGGAGGCTGAGGTCCCTGATACCACCAGGCGTACCCGGCCCCGTGTCGCTAGACCGCAGGTTGCGCAGGATCCGCTTCAAGAGCAGCAGAGTGGGGCTGCTGCTGTCAGATTACGTGGTGAGGCATACACCAGCAGCCCAGCCCTCCCTGGACCTAGTAGCAGCACTGCCGTAGAACATGGTGAAGTAGCGAGCACCAGAAGGGCAGTTGAAGCTGGTACGGTGGCACGTGCAGTAGTGACCCCGTCGCAGCCACCGCAAAGACGTGCCCGTAGAGCCCCTAGAATCCCAGAGGTGCTGGCAAACCCTGATTGGCAGTCCCCAACTTCAGCCGCACCTGTAGTTTTCCCTTTCACTGCCCAGTCTGGAGTTCGGGTTGAGACAGCTCAGATCGGTTCGGCCCTGGGATTTTTTGAGCTGTTCTTGACTGCGGCGCTTTTAGACATAGTTGTGGCCGAAACAAACAGGTATGCCACACAATTTATCACCGCTAACCCGGGAAGCTTTTATGCCCAGCCTTTCCGGTGGAAACCAGTCCAAGTTTCCGAACTTAAAACTTTTCTGGGCCTCCTCCTCAACATGGGCCTGACAAAAAAGCATGAATTGCGGTCATATTGGTCCACAAACCCGATTCATCACATGCCCATGTTCTCTGCTGCCATGTCCAGGGCACGTTTTGAGGCCATCCTGCGGTTCCTGCACTTTAGTGACAACACCGCCTCCCGTCCCAGGGGCCACCCTGCTTTTGACCGGCTCCACAAAATTCGGCCCCTCATAGACCATTTCAACCAGAAATTTGCAGATATTTATACCCCAGAGCAAAACATCTGCATAGACGAGTCCCTGATACATTTTACCGGGCGCCTTGGCTTCAAACAATACATCCCAAGCAAGCGCGCCCGGTATGGGGTCAAATTGTATAAGCTCTGTGAAAGGGCCACAGGCTATACCCACAAATTTCGTGTCTATGAGGGAAAAGATCAGACCCTGGAGCCGGTCGGTTGCCCTGACTACTAGTCGCGCGGGCTTCCCCCAACGGCTCGTTACCACCCGTCTTGCAAGGGGGCAGAGGGCCGCACTGTACTGCTCGCGGTGAAATGGAGAGACAAGCGTGACGTTTACATGCTCTCCTCCATTCACGCAGACACGACAATACAAATTGAGCGAGCAACCCGTGTCATTGAAAAGCCCCTCTCAGTCCACGACTATAACCTCCACATGGGAGGGGTGGACTTCAATGACCAGATGTTGTCTCCGTATTTAGTTTCCCGACGCACCAGACGCTGGTATAAGAAGGTGTCTGTATATTTAATTCAATTGGCTCTGTACAATAGTTTTGTTCTCTACAGTAAGGCTGGGAGAACTGGATCCTTCCTCAAATTTCAGGAAGAGATCATCAAGAACCTCCTGTATCCAGGAGGTTCCGTGGCCCCAACCACCAGTGTAGTTAGCCGTCTACACGAGCGACATTTCCCCAATGTCGTTCCTGGTACCTCAACCCAACAGTCACCCCGAAAAAGATGTCGTGTCTGTAGCAGGAGTGGAATAAGGCGTGACACCCGCTATTTCTGTCCTGACTGTCCGGACCACCCTGCCCTATGCTTTGGAGAGTGTTTCCGGAAGTACCACTCACAGGTACACTATTAGCATAGGGATCATCTCACCAGGACAGGCACACAGGGCTATTAGGGCCCATTCACTCACTGCTGCTGCAAACGTCTCCTTTCACATGGGACAAAGTGCATAACGCACTTCGCCACATCTTTGGGCGATTTGCGCTTTGCACATTGACCCATGGGGAAGGAGAGGTTTGTTCTATAAAGGTAAAAAAAACAAACAAAAAAAAAAAAAAAACACACCAGTAAGCAAACACGTTAATGTTCAGTTAAAAAAGTTAAAGTTTATATGTTCTGTTGCAAAGTTAATAAAATTATTGCGTTGCGGCCTGGTTTTTTCTTTTTTTACCTTCGACCAGCTGCAGCACCGATGTGCATTCTGACAGAAGCATTGCGCTGCTGTCAGATTACACGCAAGTCGGTGTATGCGGCGCTGCAAGACGGGATTTTCTCCTCTGCAGTGACAGATACGTTTGCCAAGGCATACGAGCTGAGGAGGAGGCGGCGTTCCTATGCTTTGGCAAACACTTTGTATATATATAAAAAAAATAAAAAATCCCGGCAATGATTTATTCATCCACATCGATTGATGTGAATGGAGAAATCTGGTTTGCCAGGGCATACGAGCTAAGTGGGTATGGATGTAGGGCGGAGCTCCTATGTCCTGGCAGACGCCTTTCCCCTCCATTTTTTTTTTTTGGCAGAGATTTTTTCATCCACATTGATCGATGCGAATGAAGAAATCTGTGCCGTTCATTTTTTTCTTTCAGCCCAGAGGCTGAACGGAAAAAAAAAATCTCATTACCTGTATGCTCAATATAAGGAGAATAGCAGAAACTCCTAATGCTGGCCATACATGTAATGATTGCGGAGACCCTCAAATGCCAGGGCAGTACAAACACCCCACAACTGACCCCATTTTGGAAAGAAGACACCCCAAGGTATTTGCTGAGGGGCATATTGAGTCCATGAAAGATTGACATTTTTGTCCTAAGTTAGCGGAAAGTGAGACTTTGTGAGAAAAAAAAAAAAAAAAAAAAAAATTTCCGCTAACTTATGCAAAAAAAAAAAATTTTCGATGAACTTGCCAGGCCCCTCATTGGATACCTTGGGGTGTCTTCTTTCCAAAGTGGGGTCACATGTGGGGTATTTATACTGCCCTGGCTTTTTAGGGGCCCTAAAGCATGAGAAGAAGTCTGGGATCCAAATGTCTAAAAATGCCCTCCTAAAAGGAATTTGGGCCCCTTTGCGCATCTAGGCTGCAAAAAAGTGTCACACATCTGGTATCTCCGTACTCAGGAGAAGTTGGGCAATGTGTTTTGGGGTGTCATTTTACATATACCCATGCTGGGTGAGATAAACATCTTGATCAAATGCCAACTTTGTATAAAAAAAAATTGGAAAAGTTGTCTTTTGCCAGGATATTTCTCTCACCCAGCATGGGTATATGTAAAATGACACCCCAAAACACATTCCCCAACTTCTTCTGAGTACGGCGATACCAGATGTGTGACACTTTTTTGCAGACAAGGTGGGCAAAGGGGCACATATTCCAAAGTGCACCTTTCGGATTTCGCAGGCCATTTTTAACACATTTTGATTGCAAACTTCTCACACATTTGGGCCCCTAAATTGCCAGGGCAGTATAACTACGCCACAAGTGACCCCATTTTGGAAAGAAGACACCCCAAGGTATTCCGTGAGGGGCATGGCGAGTTCCTAGAATTTTTTATTTTTTGTCGCAAGTTAGTGGAATATGAGACTTTGTAAGGAAAAAAGAGAAAAAAAAAAAAAAAAAAGATCATTTTCCGCTAACTTGTGACAAAAAATAAAAAGTTCTATGAACTCACTATGCCCATCAGCGAATACCTTAGGGTGTCTACTTTTCGAAATGGGGTCATTTGTGGGGGTTTTCTACTGTTTGGGCATTGTAGAACCTCAGGAATCATGACAGGTGCTCAGAAAGTCAGAGCTGTTTCAAAAAGCGGAAATTCACATTTTTGTACCATAGTTTGTAAATGCTATAACTTTTACCCAAACCATTTTTTTTTTTTGCCCAAACATTTTTTTTTTATCAAAGACATGTAGAACAATAAATTTGGCGAAAAATTTATATATGGATATCGTTTTTTTTGCAAAATTTTTACAGCTGAAAGTGAAAAATGTCATTTTTTTGCAAAAAAATCGTTACATTTTGATTAATAACAAAAAAAGTAAAAATGCCAGCAGCAATGAAATACCACCAAATGAAAGCTCTATTAGTGAGAAGAAAAGGAGGTAAAATTCATTTGTATGGTAAGTTGCATGACCGAGCAATAAACGGTGAAAGGAGTGTAGTGCCGAAGTGTAAAAAGTGGCCTGGTCATGAAGGGGGTTTCACCTAGCGGGGCTGAAGTGGTTAATAGAGCTCTATTAGAGTGAATAGGACTTTACACTTTCCCCACTGCCCTGCGCATAGTGCACAAGGCAGCAGAGAGCTTACAACTATGGAAGGCTTCAGCAGCGTCCTGGCTGCCATAGTAACTGATCGGAGCCCTGCAATTTCACTGCGGGGGCTCCGATCAGAAGCTACCACTGCACCACTAATGATTCTAGTACTGGCGGGTTGGGGTGCATTGCACCACCACTGAATTTAATTAGCCTCTTAATACAAGTATAGACTGCGGGTGCCAGCCTTATCACACAGCCAGCACCTGGCCCCAATATAGGGAGAAAAAAAAAAGGAGGGTTAATCCTGTACTCCTAAGGTAGGAGATAAGGGATGAACACACAGGGCGCCAGAGGTAGAGAACACAGTGCAGTGGAAAAAGTGTAGTCAAGTCCAGATAGTGCTGAACAGGGAGGTTATAGAACCAACAAGCAGGGCAGCCTAGGTGATAAACTATATGCAGAAAAGCAATATAGTAAAGCAGGAGAGAGATAAAAGGGAAAAAAATAATAATAATCACTGAGTGGCATTAAATAAAAAATAAAAAAAATATATAACACAAAAAATATATATATATATATATATATATATATATATAACACACATTTATTTATCTCCAAACTCTTTCTTTGGGATACATTTTACTCTAGCATCCACTATATTGCATTAGCGGATAGGCGCCACTCGGTGATTTTGTCCCTTTTATCTCTCACCTGGCCTCAATGACGGGGATCCCGCTGCACCGTGCCAATTAACCAAGGTTCGCGGGATCGCTGCTTCTTGTTATTGAGACCGGGTGCCAGGTATGTGATGATGCAAACGCAGTCTATATTTATATTAAGAAGTTAAGTCTCATTGGTGGCGCAGCGGCCACAGTCCCATGTAAGATACATCACTCCCCCTACCGTCATCCCCTCCAGCCTACAGTCCCATGTAAGATACATCACTCCCCCTACCGTCATCCCCTCCAGCCTACAGTCCCATGTAAGATACATCACTCCCCCTACCGTCATCCCCTCCAGCCTACAGTCCCATGTAAGATACATCACTCCCCCTACCGTCATCCCCTCCAGCCTACAGTCCCATGTAAGATACATCACTCCCCCTACCGTCATCCCCTCCAGCCTACAGTCCCATGTAAGATACATCACTCCCCCTACCGTCATCCCCTCCAGCCTACAGTCCCATGTAAGATACATCACTCCCCCTACCGTCATCCCCTCCAGCCTACAGTCCCATGTAAGATACATCACTCCCCCTACCGTCATCCCCTCCAGCCTACAGTCCCATGTAAGATACATCACTCCCCCTACCGTCATCCCCTCCAGCCTACAGTCCCATGTAAGATACATCACTCCCCCTACCGTCATCCCCTCCAGCCTACAGTCCCATGTAAGATACATCACTCCCCCTACCGTCATCCCCTCCAGCCTACAGTCCCATGTAAGATACATCACTCCCCCTACCGTCATCCCCTCCAGCTTACAGTCCCATGTAAGATACATCACTCCCCCTACCTTCAGCCCCTCCAGCTTACAGTCCCATGTAAGATACATCACTCCCCCTACCTTCAGCCCCTCCAGCTTACAGTCCCATGTAAGATACATCACTCCCCCTACCTTCAGCCCCTCCAGCTTACAGTCCCATGTAAGATACATCACTCCCCCTACCTTCAGCCCCTCCAGCTTACAGTCCCATGTAAGATACATCACTCCCCCTACCGTCAGCCCCTCCAGCTTACAGTCCCATGTAAATTATATTACCCCCACAGATCCCTCCAGCATACAGTCCCATGTAAAATGTAATTCTCCCCTACCTTCAGTCCCTTCAACATACAGTCTCTTGTAATTAAATCCCCAAACTTATACAGTCTCCAGTACAAGGATTATTCCCCCTCCCTTCAGCCCCTGCAAAAATCCCCCCAAGTAAAAAGAACAGTCATGTCCTCATCCACACAGCCACCTGCAGCCTCGGCTCCTCTCTCCATCAACCTGCTCTGTAGAATCTCCAGCAGATCCGAGGCTCCGAGGCCCCGCCCCCTGGATGACGAGCCTCCACTTCTTCCTCTGACATCATCATACCTGCCAGGAGCAAATCCATTCTAGTTACTACCATAGTATGTAGCCTTCTAGCAGCTCTCAGACGCCTTATAAACCCGGCTACAAACTACATAAAAACACAGCCCCCACCAGAAATCACTGACCACGGTTAAAGGGCCTGCACTCTCCCTGCTCTTGCTTTGCTTTTCTACAGCTATTTTCCTGCAAGTCGGTAAGGGGCGGGAAGAAGCAGTCACATGATCCCATGACGTCATGCCCTCAGAGAAGCCAATACATTCTAGGTTTTATGCAGGTGACTTGGTTGCCGGAAGTGGTGTCTGGATTGCGGCACAGGTGCTTTACCCCGAGGTCAGTGGGCCCCCAGCCCATACATGGATCACTTTATACTGCTGCATATGCCAGCGGTGTCACCCATCTTTCATGTATGCTCTCTATCTCTGTGCATGTCTTGTCTCTGTTAACCCCATAAGGACTGGGACAGTCTTTTTGTGCTTTCATTTTTTTCTTTGTCTTTCAAGAGCCATAACTTTTTTTTTTTTTTCTGTTCCGTTTCACAATCTGTGCTGTTAATGCATCCGTTTTCGCCGGATCTGGTTGTATTAACCCCTTAGTGAACATGCAGATTTTTGTTAAATTGCATTCCAAGAGCTATAACTTTTTTTGTATTTTTCATCAATGTACAAGCGCAGTACCAGAGCATGGGTAAGGTAAAATTACTAGTGCTAAATCATGGATGCGCGACGCGCCCTCAGGGGGTAAGGAGATCTGACTAGGGTTGCCACCTTTTCTTCAAGCCAAACCCGAACAGAAGGGAGGGGAGGGCCCCCTTCCAGGCCCCACCCATGTCCCGCCTCCATCCACACCCATGTCCCGCCTCCACCCCTGGTCGCTGTCACACCGCGATCGTTACGCCCCTTAAGAGGCTCATTAGCATATTATACGTCTTTATTTTAAGAGAGCAGCGGCCGGCAGGGAGTTATAAAACACACTGTTATGTACTGCTGACATTAGCCCATCGCTAACCTCAGTCAGCTACATAATGTAACATATTTTCTGATGATTGACAGATTCAAAAACCTGTTTAAAGGGCTTCTACCACCAGAAATACTGTTATGTAGCTGACTGATATAGCGATGCGCTAATGTCAGCACTACATAACAGTATGTTTCTAACATTAGTCCCTGCAGCCGTTTTTGCTAAAAAAAAGCACTTTTATTATATGCTAATGACTAATGAGCCTCTAGGTGCTATGTGGGTGTAAAATCAGCACCTAGAGGCTCCATCCACTCGCCCATTATCCCGCCTAGGTCCAGTGTTCTGCCCGCCCAGCTCCTCTTGATTGATGCACTGTTCCCTGCATCAATGGCGAAATCCCGCGCCTGCGCTGTTCACTTCTGTCTTCAGCGCAGGCGCAGTGAGTGAATGATGCGATCCTGGTGCCGGACTCCTCACTGCGCTTGCGCCGACTACGTCACAGTGAGGAAGTCAGCACCAGGAGAGAGGGCTTTACTCACTGCGCCTGTGCCGAAGACATAGTGAACGGCGCAGGCGCGGGATTTCGTCAACGATGCAGTGGACAGTCACATCAATCAAGAGGATCTGGGCGGGCAGAACAGGGGACCTGGGCGGGATAATGGGTGAGTGGACGGAGCCTCTAGGTGCTGATTTTACGCCCACATAGCACCTAGAGGCTCCTTAGCATATAATAAAAGTGCATTTTTTACAAAAACGGCTCCAGGGACTAATGTTAGAAACATACTGTTATGTAGTGCTGACATGGGCGCATCGCTATATCAGTCAGCTACATAGCAGTATTTCTGGTGGTAGAAGCCCTTTAATAGCTGTTACATTTACACACTTCAAATGTTTTATATACCTTTTTAGAAGTGTCTATCTAGGACAGGTGTCAGGACTGTCTTGGTCACTGCAGGCAGGGCACTGGGCTGGGCACTACTTGAGCAGGCTGCTGGACTGGAGTCTGGAGAAGAAGAATGATTTCAGTTCTCCCTCCCTGCCTCTCTCTCTGATGTCACTTCCTGTGTGGACCTGACTTCCTTATCAGAGAGATGGAGGGAGGGACTGGGAGCAGGGGAGGAGCGGGGTGGAGGGAGGAGACCGGAGACTGAACAGTGAGTGAGCCGCTGCACTGCCTGGCATCACAGTAGTGTAGACTAGAGGAGGGAGGAGGGGGGAGGCTCGGGAGCGCTGCGCTCAGCTGATCACCCGGCCGCCGCAGTGAGTGACAGCTTAAATATGCGATCAGAGTCTCGGACGGTCGGACGTCCGTCCACACACACTGCAGTTCACTTTGAATGAATAATCCTGTGCCCGGGTCTGAGAAAGGCTTGTACCCGGGCACAGGATTACAAACCCAGACTGTCCGGGTCAATCCCGGAAGGGTGGCAACCCTAGATCTCACGGTCTTTTGTCTTGTTAAATCTCCTTACCATTACACTGCTTACGTGCGGATTGAAGCCAGCCAGCAATGAATCTGAAGCGCGCTGTGTAGTGAGGGTAAGGAGATTTTACACTGTACACTATACTGTAAAATTGACCTGTTATCTTCATTCTCCAGGTCTGTAAGGTTACAATGATGCCACACAATTGTTCTTGCGTTTTAACCTCCCTAGCGGTACGATATTTTCTTTAATCTTGCACCTGGAGTGGTACAAACTTCCAGAGCTGCAGCTGGAAGTTCGCGCCGCGCTCCGAAAATGCGGACAGCACACTGTGTGCTATCCGCATCATCGCTGCGCTGTTCAAATTAACTCATGGCGGTCCTGAGTGTTGCTCGGGGTTACCGCTGCTTGCAGTGTAATGTGACCCCGAGCCACACTCAGGATTACCGCTAAGGAGGTTAATACTGAAATAAAAATTAAAACCTCTGAGGAAAAAATAAATAAAAATCTATAACCATATTCTGACCCCTATAACTTTTTTGTAGTTATAGGGGCCCTGCAATAACCAGTAAGCACTTTCCTTCACTGCAGAGGACGTCGCTCACTGGTACTTACCGCCTCCTGCCCCCAGTTATAGGGGCCCTGTAGTAACCAGTAAGCACTTTCCTTCACTGGAGAGCACGGCGCTCACTGGTACTTACCTCCTCCTGCCCCCCAGTTATAGGGGCCCTGCAATAACCCGTAAGCACTTTCCTTCACTGCAGGGGACAGAGCTCACTGGTTATTACCACTTGTTCTTACTGCCTCCTGTCCCCAGTTATAGGGGCCCTGTAGTAACCAGTAAGCACTTTCCTTCACTGGAGAGCACGGCGCTCACTGGTACTTACCTCCTCCTGCCCCCCAGTTATAGGGGCCCTGCAATAACCAGTAAGCACTTTCCTTCACTGCAGAGGACGTCGCTCACTGGTACTTACCTCCTCCTGCCCCCCAGTTATAGGGGCCCTGCAATAACCAGTAAGCACTTTCCTTCACTGCAGAGGACTGCGCTCACTGGTTATTACCACTGGTTCTTACTGCCTCCTGCCCCCAAGTTCAGGGCTCCAGATGGCGACCAAAATGGTCGCCAATGTGACTTAGAATTTGCAAATGGCGACAAGACTTTTTAGTCTTGTCGCCATTTGCGACTAGACCCGCCGCCGCAGCTCTGCAGTTGAATACAGCGTTGGAGATGATAGTTCTCTGCCCCACCGCTGATGTTCTTCTCAGCGGCGTAGCTGAGAGTCTCTCCCCCTGTGCTGCTGTTGCTGCCGCCAGTGAGAGGAGACATGGGAGGAAGAGGGGATGGGCTGTGGCCACTGCGCCACCAATGAGGATAACTGACCTGTTAAAGGGGTTGTCCAGGTTCAGAGCTGAACCTGGACAACCCTCCATTTTCACCCAGGCAGCCCCCCTCACATGAGCATCGGAGCAGTTCATGCTCCGATGCTCTCCTTTGCCCTGCGCTAAATTGCCCAGGGCAAAGGCATTTTTCAGAGTTCCGGTGACGTACCGGGCTCTCCATGGGGCTGACAGGAACCCTGGTGACGTCACCGGCACTGATAGGCGGGATTTGGCTCTGCCCTAGCCAGTAAAACGGCTAGGGCAGAGCTAAAGCCCGCCCCTCAGAGCCGGTGACGTCACCGAACACACTGCTGGGCGGAAGTTACCGCCCGGCAGTGTGTTATTGAAAACACAAGAGCCCGTGGCCTGCGCGATCTAGCGCAGGGCACTGGAGCGCATCGGAGCATGAGATGCTCCGATGCTAGGCTCGGGGGCTGCCGGGGTGAAAATAAGTGTATGTCCGGGTTCAGCTCTGAACCTGGACAACCCCTTTAATACAAATACAGGAGGTGGGTGCCTTAATCAAATAGTACCTGAGTGGTTAACTGTGGCTGATCGCAGCTCCTTGTCATAGAGGTCGGGGGCCGGCTATTTGATTCCAGCACCCACCTCCTATATTTGTATTAACACGTCAGTTATCTTCATTGGTGGCGAAGTGCGCTCCTCTCCCCCCCCCCCCCCCCCCCCAACACCCTGTGTGCACAAAGCCAAGGGCAGCAGGTAGAGTGTAAAGTCATATTCACCCTAATAGAGCTCTATAAGGGTGAATAGGACAAGGGTTCAAGCCCCTAAGGGGGCTAATAGTAAGTAAAAAACAAACAAAAAAAACGCAAACACCAAAATATTACGTATAAATGAATAAGAAAGACATACAAAAAAAAAGCTACATGTTAACAATAAACATGTTCATTTTCAGCCGATTTTTGTAAGATTTTTAGTTTTTTCAAAAAAACACACTAAAATATTAAGTTTAAATCCCCCATTTTACATTATAAAATATATAAATAATAAATAAATATATTACATAGCGCTGCGTCCGAAAAGTCCAAACTATTAAATTATTAAAAAATATCTCCTATGTGGTGAGCGCCGTAACAGAAATAAATAAATAAAAGTCACCCCAAAAAATAGGATAGGGTGGTTCTATTATGGGCCGAACGTTTCATAAAATGCGGAATGCATGCAGCTTTTTTTTTTTTTTTTTTTTCTCGCGCGGCCCCAGTTATAGGAGCCCTGCAATAACCTGTAAGTACTTTCCTTCACTGCAGAGGACATCGCTCACTGGTTCTTACTGCCTCCTGCCCCCAAGATATAAGGGTCCTGCAATAACCAGTAAGCACTTTCCTTCACTGCACAGGATGGTGCTCACTGGTTATTACCACCTCCTGCCCCCCAAATATAGCGGTCCTGCAATAACCGGTAAGCATTTTCCTTGAGGGCTCATGCACATAACTATTATTTTGATCCGCATCCGAGCTGCAAAGGCGGACCCGTTCACTTCAGAGATTGTTTTCTCATGACACATTGTACTTCATGTTAATGGTAATTTGAGTCAATATGTTTTACCTTTTATTAAAAATCCAAGTTAATGAAAATTTGAAAAAGTTCACAGTTTTCAAAATTTCAATCTCTCTGCTTTTAAGACAGATAGTGATGCCTCATAAAATATTCATTAACATTCCCCATATGTCTACTTTATTTTGGCATCATTTTAGTAATGTAAGTTTATTTTTTTAGGATGTTAGAAGGTTTAGAATTTTAGAAGCAATTTTTTTAAATTTTTAAGAAAATTTCCAAAGTCAACTTTTTTAAGGATCAGTTCAGTTCTGAAGTCACTTTGTGGGGCTTACATAATAGAACCAACCCATAAATGACCCCATTTTAGAAACGACACCCCTCAAACTATTCAAAACTGGTTTTAGAAATGTTGTTAACCTTTTAGGTATTCCACAGGAATTAAAGCAGATTTTCCATTTTAATACATTTTTTTTTCCTGGAACACATCAAAGGTTAACAACAAAACAAACCTCAATATTTATTACCTTGATTCTGCAGTTTACAGAAACATCCCATATGTGGTAGTATACCGCTGTTTGGGCACAGAAGGCAAGGAGCACCATATGTTTTTTGGTGGACAGATTGTGCTGGAATGGTCTTTGGGCACCATGTTGCATTTGAAGAGACCCTGAGGTATGCCCACAGTGAAAACCCCCAAGAAGTGACCACATTTTGTAAACTACACCACCCAAGGAATTTTTAAGGGGTGTAGTGAGCACTTCACTCAACAGGTATTTCATAGAATCTTTAATACTTGGGTGTGAAAAAGATTTATTTTTATTCCCCCCCCCCCCCCTCTCAGGACAGGAAACAAGACACACAACCACTTTAAAGGAGGTACTAACCTCCCTCACGCCAGTTCTGTTTCCTGTCCTAAGGGACAGAGTTTGGATTCACAACCATGCCAAGGAGAGCTGCGGGCGCCCCATGTGAGTACTTATGAGGAGGGCCTACCCGGCGACATAAGTCTTCTCAGAAAGCCGCTGCAGTGCCTGGACCTCTAACTCTTTCCCCTCCGCTCCGGTCCCTTCTCCCTCGGGTCTCCTTGACGTGCGCACCTCTGTGGGCATGTCTGAATGCTCGGCTGCCGGCGTCTGTCGTCACTTCTGGTTTCGGCAGCAGGAGGAAGCACAATGCTGTGGAGCCTATGGGCGCCCTGCAGAGTTTAAGTTTAGCCAGCTCACACTGCTAACTGGAGAATAAGCTATCAGTATCTGTCTCCATTTTTTGCTGACTAGAGAGTGAGATAATGGAACGGATGCAGCGCGCAGAACCCTCTGAGACCACCAATGAATCTTCGGTACTGTGGTGGGGTAAGAGGGGTGAATACCCCAAAATCTCTATAGCTTAAGTTTCTTATAAGGCTATTTTTATATTTAGGTTTCCAAGGAGAGTAGAAGGGTTTAAAGAGCTAAAGACAAAGGGTGTGCTATTTGTAAGAAAAAGTTACCCTCAGGCTGGGGAAAACCTATAGTCTGCGTAGGCAAGCTACTAGAGGATGAGGCCCCATCTCTTATAACAAGCCTAAAGCAGATGATCCGGGATGAAGTTAAGGAGTTGGTTAATAGCCTCCTGGAGAATCGCTCTAGCACCTCTGCTTCCAGACTATTTTATGGCATCCCTGGATCTCAGGGATGCATACTATCACGTCCCCATACATCCCGATCATCAGAGATACTTAAGAGTAGCGGTTCAGTTGCAGGACAAAATCCTTCATGTACAATTTCGGGTTCTTCCCTTCGGGTTATCTCAAGCCCCCAGAATATTCACAAAGATTGTGGCAGAAATGATGGCCCATCTGAGAGAGAGTTGTGGTCATTATCCCATAGCTAGATGACTTTCTCCTCTCTCAGACGTCAAATCAGCTAGAACAGCAGATTTCATGGTTCAGGGAGGTATTAGACAGGTTAGGTTGGTACCGGAACATAGAGAAGTCCAGCCTAGTGCCGAGTCAAGTGTGTACCTAGACTCCAGAATGCAGATGTGTTTTCTTCCCCTTCACAAAGCTTGCCTCATCAGATCCCGGGTTCGGTGGCTTTCTTCTCGCCAGTCAGTGTCAGTCAGGCCATGTCAGTCTTAGGTCAAATGACTGCGGCTATTCCCGGAGTGGAGTGGGCTCAATTCCACTCGAGACCTCTCAAACAACAAATTCTGGAAATGTGGGATAAAAATCCTTTGTCCCTAGACTCAGGATTCATTTATCAACCCAGACGCTCTCCTCGCTGGAGTGGTGGATGAACCTGTTAAACCTTCAGGGAGGTGTTCCATGGCAGAGCCAAAATATCTTATTCCTGACCACAGATGCAAGCCTTTTCAGTTGGGGGGGCTCACATAGAATCTCTCCTCCTGCAGGGTCAGTGGAATCAGGAGATCCAGGCCCAATCTCACAATTTCAGGGAATTAAACGCTATCTTAATAGCCCTGAGCGAGAGTCTTCAGATAATAAAAGGCAGAAATGTTCAGGTTTACTCAGACAGCATGACAGCAGTGGCATACATCAACAGGCAGGGAGGTACAAAATCCTGAGTCTTATGTCTCTCAGTCCCAAAAAATGTTGTCTGGCAGAAAATTATTTTATCAGTTTCTGCAGTTCATTTTAAAAAGAAATGAGAATGTAACAGCAGACTTCCTAAACCGCCATCAGATTCGCCAGGGAGAATGGTCTTTAATTCAGGATATATTCAACAAGATAATTGCATTATGGGGTCTCCCAATCATCAGTCTTTTTGCCACCAGAGACAACAGAAGGGTAAAGAAATTCTTCTCTCTTTTTCCAGAAGAGCGTCCATCTGCTGTGGATGCCCTAAGTTTAATCTTGGAGAGAGGGACTTCTTTATGCTTTTCCCCCATTGAAGTTACTGCCCAGAGTACTGAGGAAGATAAGAGAGGAGAATGCCTTGGTGATCATGATAGCTCCCTTTTGGCCAAGGAGGGTTTGGTTTTCTTGGCTACGCAGGATGTCAGTATCTTCCCATTGGATCCTACCAGTCTTCCTGGGACTTCTGACTCAGGGTCCCATCCTTCATCCAGAGGTGGAGAATCTGCATTTGACTGCCTGGCTGTTGAAAGGCCGATTTTGAGGAAGAATGGGCTATCAGAGGAGGTAGTAAATACTCTTTTAGCAAGCCGTCACATCCAAAATCTACTTACGGGTTTGGAAAGCCTTCTGTGCATTTGCAAATAGACCAGTCAATGTATTTGAAGCTCCTAACTTACCTTTTAGTTTTAGAATTTCTACAAGAAGGATGGAGAAAGAAGCTTAGACCTAGTACTCTAAAAGTAAACCTTTCAGCCTTGAGTGTTCTGTATGAGTTCAGGCTGGCTGAGCATCCTTGGATAAGAAGATTATGACGATCTCTAAATTAGCCCCAGTACAAAAGGTTAGTTCCTCCATGGAATCTAAATCTAGTTCTGTCCGCCCTTACGTCAGAACCCTTTGAACCCAAAGAGATCTCTATAAAGGTCTTAACATTTAAGTTAGCCTTTTTACTAGCCATTACATCAGCTAGGAGAGTAAGTGAAATCTCAGCATCTCACCCTTCTCTACGGAAAAGCCATATTTAAACATTTTGGAAGATTGGGTGATTATTTCACCGGATCCTTCCTTCCTTCCTAAGGTGTCTTATTCCTTTCATCGCTCTTAGGATATCATCTTGCCTTCTTTTTGTGCCTCTTCAAAAAATAAAAATAATCAGAATTCCATTGTTTAGATGTCAGGAGATGTTTATTACAGTACTTGGAAATCACCCAATCTTGGAGATCTTCCTCTAAGCTCCTCATTTATTTTCAAGGCAAGAAAAAAGGTTTGGCCACTTCCTCACAAACTATAGCCAGATGGATAAGACAGGCTATTCTGTTAGCTTATTCCTCCAAGGGGGTTCCACCGCCGACGGGATTTGGTGCCCACTCTACCAGAGCGGTCTCTACGTCCTGGGCAGTGATGGCCTCTGCCTCCATTGACCAAATTTGTAGGGCTGTTATCTGGAGCAGGGCTCCAGATGGTCACCAAAATGGTTGCAAATGCGACCTAGAATTGCTAAATGGCGACAAGACTTTGTAGTCTTGTCGCCATTTGCGCCTAGACCCGCCGCTGCTCTGCCGCTTTCACAAACTGACATGGCACGCGCTGTTCTCAACAACACAGTGACGGGGGAGAAGGAGGCGGTCCCTCCCCCCTGTACTGCTGCTGCCACCAATGGGCTGATAGCAGGGAGGGGGAGGGGCTATGGCCACTGCACCACCAATGAATATCATTTATGCTTACAATACAAACGCAGGCTGCCATGCGGGTGCCGGACACATCCCATACCTGGCACCCAGCCTCTGACTGCACGCTGCGATCCGCCGCTATTAACCCCCTCGGGTGCGGCACCTGAGGGGGTTAATAGCGGCGGATCGCAGCGCGCAGCCATAGAGGCTGGGTGCCGGGTATGGGATGTGTCCGGCACCCGCATGGCAGCCTGCGTTTGTATTGTAAGCATAAATGATATTCATTGGTGGTGCAGTGGCCATAGCCCCTCCCCCTCCCTGCTATCAGCCCATTGGTGGCAGCAGCAGTACAGGGGGGAGGGACCGCCTCCTTCTCCAACTGCGGGGACGCTTACTGTATATTTCCCTATCGCCGATGTTGCATGCACCGACAATGAGTAGTTTGAGCGTCTGCGCCGACGATACGAGGTGGATGTGTCACATTTGGCATACGTACGCCATTGTGGGGTATGCAGTTATGTCTACTGTACACAGTATGTGTGTGGCTTCATGAAAAATACATTAACCACGCGTGTGCTGGCGGAGGAGAGCGAGGATGGCTCCTCCACAATTCATCCCAGCTGCCAAACTGTTTAGGTTCTGGTATTTACTCGCATTTCATTCAGCCACAGTAATAAGTACCAGCTATCCTGGGGCTCGCAGCAGGATGCTACATGCGTGTGCCCTGTCTGTGTGCAGGTGTCTTTGTACGTCAATGTTTATATGCGGTTCTCCGCCATGCACTATCCATTGGTACTATACTGTCATTACACATGACCCAGAACACATAAGGTTAATCTATATCGCCATCTGCTTCTGTGCCAGTGTGGAAAAGTACATGGGCTGTCACCCACGTGATGCCCAAGCTCTGTCCTGTCAGTGTACACCAAGACCTGTGTTAGTGAGCGCCGGTGGCCACTTCTGATTTTGATGCACACGTATACCCAGAGCTCAGGCGCATCCAATGTGCTGCCTATAGTATGCCCCTTGTAGTGTACCCATCTACAGTATTATAAATTAGAATCATTGGTGGCGCAACCCCCCCCCCCCCCCCTCAAAGTATTATAATCATTAGTCATTAGTGGTGCAGTGCGCCAAGTATTATCATTGGTGGCAGTGGCAGCTTCTGATCGGAGCCCCATCAGTGTAAGCCTGGGGCGCCAATCGGTTGGCTGCCATAGTCTGCTCCCTGCTGCTGAGTGCACTATGCACAGGGCAGCAGGGACAGTGTTGAGGTCCTAGTCACCCTGATAAAGCTCTATCATGGTGAATAGGACAAGGGATGAAAAATCCCAGGTTCTAAAAAAAAAAAGTAAGGAAAAAAAACAAACACCAAAATATTAAGTTTAAATCACTCCCTTGCCCAATATTACATATAAAATATATAAATAATATAAATTACATATCACCACGCCCAAAAAAGTGTGAACTATTAAAATATTTAAAAATATCTCCTATGTAGTGAATGCCGTAACAGAAAAAAAAAAAAAAAGTACAATTTGCCATTTTTTTTTGTCACCTTGTCCTGACAAAAATTAGGATAGGACTGTTCTATTATGGTCCATACGTTCCATAAAATGTTGAATGCATGCAGCTTTTTTGGCATTTTATTTTCGCAATACTTTTTTATGGTATCGAAATCAAGTCAAAATTTTGGTATCGTGACAACCCTAGGTAAGACATGTGTGGTTGTTTTTTTTATTTATATTTTTTATTATACCGTAATTATATGTATTTTAAATTTGGCGACTAAATTTTTCAGGTTAGGAGCCAATGGCTCCTTGATATAATTTTTTAGTCTGGAGCCCTGTGGAGTTCTCCCAACACGTTTTTCATACCTGTGGGGAGGTGAAGATCAGCAAGGAAGCTACCTTCATCATCTGCTGCCTTCCCGTGGCAGGAGCTAAGGCTGGTCAGCAGTGGGCAACGTAGACGCTCGCCCCGGCTCATGCTGTCACCTGTGCTCCCTCTTATATCACGGTCTCCCTTCCACTGTGGGTCAGAAGCAGACTGCTGAAGCCGGATTCACGTGGGACACACGCGCGATTTAGGAGTGCAGCGTCCCATTGATTTTACAGCCGGCAGGTGGGAGGAGGCAGAACCAGGGCGTATAGCACTGGGAGGTGTCCAAAGAGTTCAGGAACAGATTACTATTTTGATCAGGCTGAATGTAACATTTTTGAGGAAATACCCAAAATTGATATTCAGGTGGCAAAGTTAGTTAAAAAGACGGCCTTACCGTTTGAGGATTCGTCACAACTAAGCGATCCGATGGAATGCAAAGCAGGTTCTTTATTAAGGAAAGCATGGGAAGCATCTATGTTTGGTGTACAAAAACAACATTGCGGCTACATCCGTGGCAAGAGCTATGTACTTCTAGTTGTCAGAGTTAGAGGATCACCTAAAGAACAAAACTCCCAGGGAGGATATCATAAATTCCATACCGCTATTCAGCAACTGCTTTTTTGGCAGGTGCCTCAGCAGAGTTCGTACGTTTTGCCGCAAAAGATGCAGCCCTTTCCAATGCAGCCATGAGCTTTATGGATGAAATCATGGTCTAAACTATGCTGTATTGCCTTCTCGGGGGAGTTTGTTTTTGGCCCTGTGTTAGATAAGATACTGGAGAAAGCGGCTGACAAAAAGATAGGGTTTCTGGAGCAGAAAAAAACAAAAAAAAGAGGCCCTTTCGTCGGTTCCCTTCACAATCTAAACCCTACAGAGGTAAGGGTAAAACGGGCCGCTGGAGCTACCCAAAAGGTGGAAGGGGTAGAGCAGGCATGCTCAACCTGCGGCCCTCCAGCTGTTGCAAAACTACAACTCCCAGCATGCCTGAACAGCCTACAGCTATCAGCCAACAGCGGGCATGGTGGGAGTTTTACAACAGCTGGAGGGCCGCAGGTTGAGCATCCCTGGGGTAGAGGATTTATCCTTTAATCCCTAAAATAAACAGAGCAGGGTAAAACGGGCCGCTGGAGCTACCCAAAAGGGGGAAGTGATAGAGGATTTATCCTTAATCCCCCAAATAAACAGCAACAAACTGACACCAGAGTGGGAGGTAGGTTGAAGTGGAATCTGGTTGTCATATCCATGGGCACCAAACATCATAGCCCAGGTATACAGAATAGAATTTTCTTCAACGCCTCCAGAAAAAGTCTCCGTTACCACCCACAACAGAGGCATACAGGAAAAATTTGGCAGTTAATTCAGGACTTAATCAGATCGGGTGTAGTCACAGAGGTACCAGACTCCGAAAAGAGGAAGGGGTTCTACTCAGGCCTCTTTCTAGTAAAAAAAAAAAAACGACAACACATTCTGCACATTAATAAATCTAAAACCTTTGAGCAGATCTATAGTATTTAGGAGGTTCAAGATGGAATTAATTGCATCTACGATTCTGCTGATTCCAAAAGGTGCCTTTTATAACGTCAGTGGATCTAAAGGACACCTACTTTCACATAGCAATTCATCAGGCCTCCCAGAAATATCTAAGGTTTGCGGTAAGATATCCTGGGGGACTCCTCCATCATTTCCAGTACGTAGCCCTCCCCTTTGGTATCTCATCAGCCCCAAGAACATTCACTAAGCTGGTGATGGAGATGATCGCCTTTCTATGCAGGAAGGGAACCAATATCATCCCTTACCTAAATGATTTCTTAATAAGTGGATATTCAAAAGAAGAAACCCATAAGTACCTTTTCAGGTTTAGGATGTGTGATAAATCTAAAAAAATCAATACTCGCCCCATCTACAAAAATAAGGTTCCTGGGTGTAGACTTAGGTTCTATGGGATACAGAATCTATCTACCCCAGGACAAAGTAAGAACTCTCATAGACAAGATAAGTCGCTTTCAAAAATCCCACAGGTGTTCCATTCCAATGAGCCTGTTAGGGAACTTA
The DNA here is from genome assembly GCF_014858855.1 of Bufo gargarizans. NCBI lineage: Eukaryota > Metazoa > Chordata > Amphibia > Anura > Bufonidae > Bufo > Bufo gargarizans. Next base: position 109,911,568 of record NC_058086.1, read on the forward strand.
ACGCATGCATAAACTCAGTTTCATGGAGTCAGGCCCACACAAGAATCATGCAGTCATGGATCTTGAAGAAATGGGACAGGAAATCGTCATCTTTAGACAGGACGATACAGGTGCCTCCAACAGTCAAAATAGACCTAGACTGGTGGAAGGAAGAGAAAAATCTGCTTCAGGATATAGAATGGCTCAGAATCCCAGAAGCTCAGGTCATAACCGATGCCAGCACTTCAGGTTGGGGTGCTAAGGTAGGCAACCAGTTTTTCCAGGGAGACTGGCCAAACAGCATTAAAGAAAGATCCTCAAATTACAGATGAATGCAGTCCTTATGACGTTCACAGAGGCTGTAGATCAATTATAAAACAGGCACCTGATGGTCCTCTCGGACAATGTAATGACAGTGGCATACCTGAAACACCAGGGTGGCACGAAGTCCGATCCGCTGGCGGAAGTAGCAAAAAGATTATTTTCCTGGGCAGAAGCAAACGTTCTCTCCTTAACAGTGGTCCACCTAAAAGCGTCAGAGAACCTAGAGACAGACTTCTTAAGCTGAAGAAAAATCAATCCAGGAGAATGGACATTAAACTGCAACATATTTCACTGAATCACCTCCAGGTGGGTACTACCAGAGATAGACCTGTTTGCCCCCAGAGAAAATGCCCAGGTCCGACAGTTCTGTTCAATAAATCCAAGAGACAGACCATGGGCAGTAGATGCCTTATCAATAAGATGGGAGTGGGACCTAGTCTATGCTTTTCCACCCTTTCCGCTGAATCCTCGCTTACTACAGAAATTACAGAAGGAAACGACAACAGTAATCTTGGTAGCTCCCCACTGGGATTGGTTCCCAATCCTGAGACAGTTGTCACTAGAAGAGCCTTGTAAAATACCCTTCTGGGAGAGCATGCTCTCTCAGGGCCCAATAAACCACCCAAACCCCCAGATCTCTAATTTGGCACCCTGGATCCTGAGAGTGAATCACTCAGAAGACAAGGTCTTTCAGACAGAGTAATCCTTACAGTGCTGCTGAAAAATTAAAGTCAAATTAAATTTTTAGTTGCTAAATTTAAAATACATATAATATAGCTGGGATGCTTAGGAGCATGGGGTTTTCTAAGCTACAGTCCACACAGTTAAAGGAGTTGTGCACTCATTTCCATGACCTGTCAGACTAGCCAGATTCACGTTGGTAATCCCTAGATGCTGGGTCCTGGCTCATTTGCTTCCAGGCCTCCACTTCTCGTCTTTGGTTTCTCCATGAAAACGTTTGGCTGCAGTGGCATCAAGACAATCACTGGTGACAGTGTGAGGGACGGATCTTCACACAGCAGACGTCTGCAGCGTATGTCTTCTGGATGAAAGTCTTTTTCTTAAAGGCAGAGCAGAGGGTCTAGGCGCAAATGGCAACAAGACAACAAAGTCTTGTCGCCATTTTTAACTTCTAAGTCGCATTGGTGACCATTTTGGTCGCCATCTGGAGCCCTGCCTTACTCTTAAGGCAAGCAGAAAGAGAACCACATAAGCCATTTATCTTAGTCTGGAAAAGATTTTGCAGTTGGCTGGGAGAAGATCATCCGGACACTTCTCTGCTGGTAAATAAAATACTAGATTTCCTGCAAAATGGACTAGAATTGGGCCTGAGGCCTAGTAAGGTCCAAATATCAGCCTTAAGCACCTTTTATGATGCTAGTCTCGCAGAACACAGATGGATAAGGAGATTTATTAGGGCAGCCTCTAGGTTAAGACCAACCTTAAGCTCTAGGATTCCTCAGTGGGACCTTAATACAGTATTAGAGGGGCTAACTAGACTCTCCTTTTCTCCCTCATGTGAGATCTCTATTAAACATCTGTCCTTCAAGACTTATTTTCTGATAGCCATCACTTCCACCAGACGACTAAGTGAGATCCAGGCCCTCTCCTGTAGAGAACCATATCTTATGGTCTTTGAGGATCGAATTGTGCTAAGACTAGATCCTGGTTTTCTCCCCAGAGTGGTTTCAAATTTTCATTGTGAACAAGAGATAGTATTACCATCTGTCACCAGCTACCCAGAAAAGGAGGTAGAAGATAAAATGCAACTCCTGGATGTTAGAAACACCATACTACACTATCTAGATATAAACCTAAAAACTTTGCTAGAAAAACAACCATAGAATGCCCAATAAAAATATAAATACTTTATTATGTCATCAATTGATCAAAAAAATCATAAGACATTTTCACAGAATTACTATGGAGAATAATCAGCAAAACAACCTGGATGCAGTAGTCCCCCCCCCCCCCCCCCCCCCGTTGGTGCCTCAAAATCCTGCCAAACAGATGGAATACATGTATGTGCAATATGCAGTGAGGTGATTCACAAGTAGAAAGCATCAGGTATATACCTGCTGCAAGTGACTGTGATATTCATCTCACTGCACAGCCCAGTGGAGAGTTAGTGTGTAATAATAGAGCCCTAAATGATAATACTCTAGAGCACATAATCACATAGCATCCATCTAATAAATCCAGATGAATATTCCCCTATACATCAGGTCATAATTAGCAGGCTGCAAAACAACAAACTCTCACACAAAAGTACCCACTGGGAACGTGAACATACCCACAGACATGATGAAGGGCTGAGACACCGGACACAAGGCAGGCTAGAACCCCGAAGCGCGTTTCGCCTCAGCTTCATCAGGAGGTTAATGAGAATGTAACCTCCTGACGAAGCTGAGGAGAAACGCGCGTCGGGGTTCTAGCCTGCCTTGTGTCCAGTGTCTCAGCCCTTCATCATGTCTGTGGGTATGTTCACGTTCCCAGTGGGTACTTTTGTGTGAGAGTTTGTTTTGCAGCCTGCTATTCATGACCTGATGTATAGGGGCATATTCATCTGGATTTATTAGATGGATGCTATGTGATTATGTGCTCTAGAGTATTATCATTTTATCATTTAGGGCTCTATTATTACACACTAACTCTCCACTGGGCTGTGCAGTGAGATGAATATCACAGTCACTTGTAGCAGGTATATACCTGATGCTTTCTACTTGTGAATCACCTCACTGCATATTGCACATACATGTATTCCATCTGTTTGGCGGGATTTTGAGGCACCGACGGGGGGGACTACTGCATCCAGGTTGTTTTGCTGATAATTCTCCATAGTAATTCTGTGAAAATGTCTTATGAATTTTTTGATCAATTGATGACATAATAAAGTATTTATATTTTTATTGGGCATTCTATGGTTGTTTTTCTAGCAACATTTTTAGGTTTATATGATTGGTTCTCTGTTTGCCCTCATTTACGGTAATATAGTGAGGCCTTTTTTCGGTTCTATACAGTATCTAGATGCAGCTAAAAATTTCAGGAATTGTGGCGCAATAGGCAGCTGCAAGAACTGTTTAATTTACCCGACTATGAATTTTGGCCTCAAAGGGGTGTGAAGTACCTTACTCAATTGTACAGTATGTGAATGGGGTCTTCTGTCCATTTAAAAGCCTTCACAGGGAATACAAATTGCCCCACACTTGTTTCTACCGGTACCTCCAGTTGAGGCACTCCTGTGAGGCCCAATTTAAATCCTTATTCGTGTCTTTGAAATGTGGCCCCATTGAATCTGTGGCTCGATTGAAACAACCATATATACCTATTTTATGTAGAAATTATGAAAATGCATGATTCGCCGCTCTGTCGCTCCTTCGAGCGTTGGAGGGTTGATATTCCGGATCTGGAGGTGTCTCACCTGGAGGAACTGAGCTCTGTCTGGAAGAGCACAGTAATAGGCGCCCGTGACCAGCTCATTCAACTTAAGTGGGTACACAGGGTTTATCTCACTCCAGTGTGTCTGCATCATATGCATAGGCTCTCAGACCCCTCTTGTACTAGGTGCGGAGAGCCGAGAGGTTCCTTATATCATATGGTCTGGTCTTGTCCTGTTATGCAGCGGTACTGGAGTGAAATTAGTGATTTTTATCTCCTCAAAACTGGGACTCCCGGGGATACTCTCTCCTATAGTCTGTCTGTTGGGACTGGTGACAGAAATAGTTTCTACCAAATATGGGAGAAAGTTGCTCCGATTACTTATGTTTTATGGGAGGAAAACAATTATTTTGCATTGGAAACCATCAAAGAACCCAACCCTTGGTTCCTGGATCCAACTGATAAATGCTGACCTGCAGATTTACAAACTCACTTTCGCAGCGAGGGGAACTCCCGATAGGTTCGAACAGATTTGGGGTCTTTGGTTATGTGCGCAGGGCACTATCTGATTTTATGTGTAGGACTCTGGGACTCCAGGATGAATGAGTGAATGGTTGTCTGGTCCTGTACTCGTAAAGATGCAATGAGATTTCACGGGACTGCTTATTTATTTATGTAACATAATGCCATTGATGTATTCTGATGTATTCAGGGATTCTTGTATAAGTAATGGACTATGGACTTTTCCTGCTGTCTTTGTTCTATAAATAAACACTATAAAAAAAAAAAATCTGGAAAGACTACAACCTCCTTATTCAGTTTGGAGTCTGAAATAAGGGAAAAACAGCTTTCCAAAACTTCGATAGCTAGATGGATCTGATCAACTATAGAATGCTGTTACTCCCTTCAGAACAAACCTTGTCCAGAGGGTATAAAAGCCCATTCTACCAGGGCTACAGCCTCTTCTTGGGCAGAAAGTGCTGGTGTTTCATTAGGCCAAATTTGCAAAGCTGCTACCTGGTCTCAACACGTTTGTAAAACACTATCGCCTTAATCTTTCCACCTCCGCAGATTTAGCTTTTGGCCAAAAGGTTCTGCAGGCGGCTTCCCATCCTATTTAAATATTTGTTAGTTCTCATTGTGGCTGTCATGGTGGATGGAATGGAAAACCGTAATTAGTCTTACTAGTAATTCAGTTTCCTTGAATCCACCATGACGGTCCATATATTTTCCTTAAACAAAAACAAAACAAAAAAAAAAAAAAATATATATATATATATATACACACACACACACACACACACACACACACACACACACACACACACATATACACACACACACACGATATAAAGAGTCTACACACCCCTGTTAAAATGTCATCTTTCTGTGATGTAAAAAAATGAGACAAAGATAAATCATTTCAAAACTTTTTTCACCTTTTAATGTGACATATAAACTGTAACACTCAATTGAAAAACAAATTAAAATCTTTTAGGTAGAAGGAAGAAAAAATATAAAAATAAAATATGGTTGTATAAGTCTGCACACCCTTAAACTAAGGACTCTTTCACATCTGCGTTATTGTCTTCCGGCATAGAGTTCCGTCGTCGGGGCTCTATGCCGGAAGAATTCTGATCAGGATTATCCTAATGCATTCTGAATGGACAGTCCGTCCTTCAGGATGCATCAGGATATCTTCCCTTCCGGAACGGAACGTTTTTTGGCCGCAGCAAATAGCGCAGCATGCTGCGCTTTTTGCTCCGGCCAAAAATCCGGAACACTTGCCGCAAGGCCGGATCCGGAATGAATGTCCATTGAAAGGCATTGATCCGGATCCGGCCTTAAGCTAAACGTCGTTTCTGCGCATTGCCGGATGCGACGTTTAGCTTTTTCTGAATGGTTACCATGGCTGCCGGGACGCTAAAGTCCTGGCAGCCATGGTAAAGTGTAGTGGGGAGCAGCATACTTACCATCCGTGCGGCTCCCGGGGCGCTCCAGAGTGACGTCAGGGCGCCCCAGGCGCATGGAAGACGTGATCGCATGGATCACATGATCCATGCGCATGGGGCGCTCTGACGTCACTCTGGAGCGCCCCGGGAGCCGCGCGGACTGTAAGTATACCGCTCCCCCGCTCCCCACTACTACTATGGCAACCAGGACTTTAATAGCGTCCTGGGTGCCATAGTAACACTGAAAGCATTTTGAAGACGGATCCGTCTTCAAATGCTTTCAGTACACTTGCGTTTTTCCGGATCCGGCGTGTAATTCCGGCAAGTGGAGTACACGCCGGATCCGGACAACGCAAGTGTGAAAGAGGCCTAATACTTTGTTGAAGCCCCTTTTAATATTTTTTTTTACAGCACTCAGTCTTTTTGGGTATGAGTCTATCGGCATGGCACATTCTGACTTGGCAAGATTTGCCTACTTGTATTAGCAAAAAATACTCAATCTGTCAGATTGCGAGTGCATCTCCTGTGCACAGCCCTCTTCAGATCACCCCACAGATTTTCAATTGGATTCAGGCCTGGGCTCTGGCTGGGCCAGTCCAAAACTTCAATCTTCTGGTGAAGCCATTGCTTTGTTGATTTGGATGTATGCTTTGGGTCGTTGTCATGCTGAAAGATGAAGTTACTCTTCATGTTCAGCTTTCTAGCAGAAGCCTGAAGGTTTTGTGCCAATATTGACTGGTATTTGGAACTGTTCATAATTCCCTCTAGCTTAACTAAGGCCCCAGTTCCAGCTGAAGAAAAAACAGCTCCAAGCATGAGGCTGCCACCACGCTTCACTTTGGGTATGGTGTTCTTTTGGTGATGTGCAGTGTTGTTTTTGCGCTAAGCATATCTTTTGGAATTATGGCCAAAAAGTTCAACCTTGGTTTCATCAGACCATAACACCTTTTCCAACATGCTTTTGGGAGACTTCAAATTGTGTTTTTGCAAAATGTAGCCTGGCTTGGATGTTTGTCTTCGTAAGAAAAGGCTTTCGTCTTGCCACTCTACCCCCATAGGCCAGACATATTAAGAATACGGGAGCTTGTTGTCACATGTACCACACAGCCAGTACTTGCCAGATATCCCCGCAGATCCTTTAATGTTGCTGTAGGCCTTTTGGTAGCCTCCCAGACAAGTTTTCTTCTAGTCTTTTCATCAATTTTGGAGGGACGTCCAGTTCTGGTTAATTTCCCTGTTGTGTTATATTTTCTCCACTTGATGACTGCCTTCACTGTGTACCATGGTATATCTAATGCCTTAGAAATTCTTTTGTACCCTTCTCCTGACCAATTCCTTTTAACAATTAGATCACTCTGATGCTTCGGAAGCTCTCTGTGGACCATGGCTGTTGCTGTGGGATGCGACTAAGAAAATTTCAGGAAAGGCCAACTAGAGCAGCTTTATTTAGGGTTAATCAGAGGCACTTTAAATGATGGCAGGTGTATGCTGACTTCTATTTAAAATGATTTTGAATGTGATTGCTTAATTCTGAACACAGCTACATACCCAGTTATAAGAGGGTGTGCTCACTTATGCAACCACATAATTTACAGTACAGACCAAAAGTTTGGACACACCTTCTCATTCAAAGAGTTTTCTTTATTTTCATGACTATGAAAATTGTAGATTCACACTGAAGGCATCAAAACTATGAATTAACACATGTGGAATTATATACATAACAAAAAAGTGTGAAACAACTGAAAATATGTCATATTCTAGGTTCTTCAAAGTAGCCACCTTTTGCTTTGATTACTGCTTTGCACACTCTTCACAGTTGTGCCCTGTCAGGTTTAATAAATGGGATTTCTTGCCTTATAAATGGGGTTGGGACCATCAGTTGCGTTGTGGAGAAGTCAGGTGGATACACAGCTGATAGTCCTACTGAATAGACTGTTAGAATTTGTATTATGGCAAGAAAAAAGCAGCTAAGTAAAGAAAAACGAGTGGCCATCATTACTTTAAGAAATTAAGGTCAGTCAGTCCGAAAAATTGGGAAAAATTTGAAAGTGTCCCCAAGTGCAGTCACAAAAACCATCAAGCGCTACAAAGAAACTGGCTCACATGCGGACCGCCCCAGGAAAAGAAGACCAAGAGTCACCTCTGCTGCGGAGGATAAGTTCATCCGAGTCACCAGCCTCAGAAATCGCAGGTAAACAGCAGCTCAGATTAGAGACCAGGTCAATGCCACACAGAGTTCTAGCAGCAGACGCATCTCTAGAACAACTGTTAAGAGGAGACTGTGTGTATCAGGCCTTCATGGTAGAATATCTTCTAGGAAACCACTGCTAAGAACAGGCAACAAGCAGAAGAGACTTGTTTGGGCTAAAGAACACAAGGAATGGACATTAGACCAGTGGAAATCTGTGCTTTGGTCTGATGAGTCCCAATTTGAGATCTTTGGTTCCAACCACCGTGTCTTTGTGCGACGCAGAAAAGGTGAACGGATGGACTCTACATGTCTGGTTCCCACCGTGAAGCATGGAGGAGGAGGTGTGATGGTGTGGGGGTGCTTTGCTGGTGACACTGTTGAGGATTTATTAAAAATTGAAGGCATACTGAACCTGCATGGCTACCACAGCATCTTGCAGCGGCATGCTATTCCATCCGGTTTGCATTTAGTTGGACCATCATTTATTTTTCAACAGGACAATGACCCCAAACACACCTCCAGGCTGTGAAAGGGCTCTTTGACCATGAAGGAGAGTGATGGGGTGCTGCGCCAGATGACCTTGTTGGCAAAAGGGCCAACAAGTGCTAAGCATCTCTGGGAACTTCTTCAAGACTGTTGGAAGACCATTTCAGGTGACTACCTCTTGAAGCTCATCAAGAGAATGCCAAGAGTGTGCAAAGCAGTAATCAAAGCAAAAGGTGGCTACTTTGAAGAACCTAGAATATGACATATTTTCAGTTGTTTCACACTTTTTTGTTATGTATATAATTCCACATGTGTTAATTCATAGTTTTGATGCCTTCAGTGTGAATCTACAATTTTCATAGTCATGAAAATAAAGAAAACTCTTTGAATGAGAAGGTGTGTCCAAACTTTTGGTCTGTACTGTATGTGTGTGTGTGTGTATATGTGTATGTATGTGTGTGTGTGTGTATGTATATGTGTGTGTGTATGTATATATATATATATATATATATATATATATATATATATATATACATCAAAAGGATGAGGCAGCACTCCAGGTAAAGTGAAAATGGTGGATCTTTTATTCCCTCTGCAACGTTTCAACCGTCTCAATGCGGTCTTTCTCAAGCATGCTTGAGAGAGACCGCATTGAGACGGTTGAAACGTTGCAGAGGGAATAAAAGATCCACCATTTTCACTTTACCTGGAGTGCTGCCTCATCCTTTTGATGCCTATCCATTTATAGCCGCTTGAGCCCACACATATATATATATATATATATATATATATATTCACATGCACAAGGACCCGGCTTCGCACAGGTATATTTCATCTATTTCATTTTATGTTTCCGTGTGTCATAGAAAAATATCAACAGTTTCCCCCATAACAGTGACCTCTACAGTGTCCCCCCCTTTAACTGTGACTCTCACTGTGTCAGGACTGGAATAATGGATCAGGTATGGAATCCTTTGGCAGGGACGAAATAATCCCAAAAATTAGCGTAGTACAAAAAAGGTCAATCCAATCAGGTAGTCGGTTCCAGTTTCGGGTTGTGGCGGGCAGCAGAAATCGTAATCGAGGAAACAGGCAAGGAGACGGTAGCTGGGATGTCAGATTAAACAACAGGTTCACAGGAGGGAGCTGGGTGTTCACCAAAAGGTTGAATAACTCAGCAATGAGTCAAGGCTCTGACTGGCTTAAAGTACACAGTGAATCCAGGACCACCCCCCTCGTTGCCGGGCACCCAGGAGGCTTCCTTAGTCAGAAGCCAATCATAAGGCTGAGGGCGGTGACGGAGGCTGAAGCCCTCCCCCAGCCTGAATAGCACCTGTGGTCTGGAATGGAGCATGTGCCCTACGCTCGTATCCCCGCGCACGCGGCTTGTGTACCGCGCACCTGGCGTCCGACTCGTGCAGGCGCACTGGCCTCATTGACGTCAGGTGTCCTGCCGGGAGGAAGAGGAGAAGCTATCTGTGCCCGCCGGCCGTGCCTGCGAACCTGATGCGAAACTGCCCCCCTGGTTCCCTGACAGAGCCCCCCCACCAAGGACCGGTCGCCGGACTCGAACCTGGGATGGCCGATCAGGATGAGCCCTGTGGAATGCGCGGACCTTGGCGTCTGCATGAGGGTTACCTGCTGGTTCCCAGGAACGCTCCTCTGGCCCATATCCCTTCCAGTGGACAAGGTATTCCAAGACTCCACGGCATCTGTGGGAGTCCAAGATCCCCTGGACTTTATATTCATCATTGTTACCCACCTGAATGGGAGCGGGTGGCACCGGCACTCTGCCCACAAGGGTGTTTTCACGGTAGGGTTTTAGTAGTGATACATGAAACACCGGATGGATGTTAAATGAAGTGGGCAGGTTTAGGCTACTTTCACACTAGCGTTCGGGTGTCCGCTTGTGAGCTCCGTTTGAAGGGGCTCACAAGCGGACCCGAACGCATCCGTACTGCCCTAATGCATTCTGAGTGGATGCGGATCCGCTCAGAATTCATCAGTCTGGCAGCATTCAGCCTCCACTCCGCTCAGCAGGCGGACACCTGAACGCTGCTTGCAGCGTTCGGGTGTCCGTCTGGCCGTGCGGAGGCGTGCGGATCTGTCCAGACTTACAATGTAAATCAATGGGGACGGATCCGTTTGAAGATGACACACTATGGCTCAATCTTCAAACGGATCCGTCCCCCATTGACTTTACATTGAAAGTCTGGACGGATCCGTCTGAGGCTACTTTCACACTTAGAAATTTTTTTAACATTATAATGCAGACAGATCCGTACTGAACGGAGCCACCGTCTGCATTATATGAACGCAAGTGTGAAAGTAGCCTTAGTCTCGCCGCAACGTCATTGACCACTGAGGCGATGGTGAATGGTCCCAAATAGCGAGGGCCCAATTTCTTGGATGGGCAGGTCAGTTTAAGGTGCTGAGAAGATAACCATACCCTATCCCCACTTCTGTACTTGGCTCTCTGTGCATCTCCGATCGGCCTGAGTCTTTCGCTGTTCGCTGTAGGGTATGTAGCAAACCTCGGAGACGACGGAGGCGCTGGGCCACTTCAGGTACGGGAATGTCCACCGGAAGGTCTGGAAGCGTCAAGGGATAGTACCCGTAATTCGCATAAAAGGGCGAGTGTCCCGTAGAGGTATGCTGCTGTTGATTGTATGCATATTCTGCCAGAGGGAGAAGGTCCACCCAGTCGTCTTGTAGGTATGACGAATAGCAGCGGAGATACTGCTCCAAGGTTTGGTTCGTCCTCTCTGTCTGGCCGTTGGACTGGGGATGATAAGCAGAGGACAGGTTGCGGGTGATGTGGAGGCAGCGGCAAAATTGGCTCCAGAAACGGGAGGTGAACTGCGAACCCCGATCAGATACAATAGAGGAGGGGAGTCCATGTAGGCGGAACACGTGCTGTAGAATCAATTTTGAGGTATGTTGGGCTGTTGGAAGGCCGGTAGTTGGAATAAAGTGGGCCATCTTGATGCATCCATCTACTACAGCCAGGATCGTAGTGTGGCCCTGTGAAGGACGTAAGTCCACCACAAAATCCATGGCGAGGTCCCTCCAGGGCACCGTTGCCACGGGTAGGGGTTGTAGTGGGCCGACTGGCCGGGTGTGGGGTCTCTTGTGCATGGCACAGATAGTGCATGAGCCCATAAAGGACCGCACATCCGCCGCTAGGGAAGGCCACCAGAACTACCTCTGCACGTACTCTAAGGTATTGTGTATTCCTCTGTGACCTGTGGTTGGGTGGTCGTGATGATGTTGCAGGATCGGCACCCGATGGGAAGTAGGCACGTAGATCTTTCCCTGTTGGTAACATAGACCCTGCCTTTGTGGCAGGTGTGCTGCTTCTGACGGTTTGGTCATGCTGGCTTGTCAGATCTCTTTGAGTAATGAATGTTGTGTGGCCAAAAAGTAGGTGCTTGGAAGGATGGTTTCTGGAGGTGAAAACACGGCATCGGTGTCGTGAAGATGGGAGAGGGTATCGGCCTTCACATTCTTTGATCCAGGACGATATGTTATGTGGCGGGTGAAGCGGGAAAAGAAGAGCCCCCACCTGGCTTGCCGGGGCCGTAACCTCTTAGCAGTATGAAGGTATTCTAGGTTATGGTGAGCAGTATAGACAGTTACCGGGTGCTTGGCTCCCTCCAGCAGATGCCGCCACTCCTCCAGCGCATTTTTTATGGCCAGTAGTTCCCTCTCGCCCAGATCATAGTTTTGTTCCGCCTTGGTTAACTTGCGGGAGTAGAACGCCATTGGGTGTAGGAGTTGTTTCTCCCCTTGTCTTTGGGAGAGAACTGCCCGGACTGCTTTCTGTGAGGCATCTGTCTCCAGGTAGAAGGGGAGAGCAGTGTCAGGCTGCGCCAGTACCGGAGCTTGTGTGAAGAGCCTTTGGAGGGTTTGGAAGGCCTTATGAGCGGCAGGGGTCCATACAAATGGAACGTTGTTCCTGGTTAGGACCGTAATAGGAGCGCATATGGTCGAGAAATTCCGAATGAAGTGACGGTAGAAATTCACGAAACCGATGAACTGTTGGACCATTCGTCGATTTCGTGGGATAGGCCATTCTAGGATGGCCTGAACCTTCTTGGGGTCCATCTCCACTTTTCCGGGGGACAGTATGTATCCCAAGAATTCAATAGAAGGAACCTCAAAGATGCTCTTCTCCAGCTTCCCATAGAGTCGGTGTGTCCGAAGGCGCTGGAGGACTACCTTCACATGTCTCTCATGCTGCTGGAGTGTGTGGGGTAAAAATAAGGATGTCATCCAGAGACACTACCACATATGTGTCCAGAAGATCGCGAAAGACATCGTTGATAAAGCTTTGGAAGGTAGCTGGGGCGTTGCAAAGCCCGAAGGGCATCACCAGATACTCATAATGGCCGAATCTGGAGCGAAAAGCCGTCTTCCATTCATCGCCCTCACGGATCCGCACAAGATTATAGGCCCCCCGGAAGTCGATCTTGGAGAACACTTTGGCATCCTTCACTCGGTCCAGGAGATCAGGGATGAGAGGGAGAGGGTATTTATTTTTCCTGGTGATGTTGTTAAGGCCCCGGTAGTCCACACAGGGCCGAAGACCCCCATCCTTCTTCCCCACAAAAAAGATACCTGCACCAACTGGGGAGGTGGATGGGCGGATGAAGCCCTTTGCCAGGCTTTCCTCAATGTAATCCCTCAGCGCCTGGGTCTCGGGCTCAGACAAGTTGTATAATCGTCCGTACGGCAGCGGGGCCCCGGGGAGTAGATCAATGGGGCAGTCATAAGGTCTGCGAGGAGGTAAGGTGTCTGCCCCTGCTTTCTCAAAGACATCCGCGTATTCTTCGTATTTAGCAGGTAATACCCAAGGAGATGAGGCCAGGACCAGCAGAGAGCCAGGAACGGAGGAGATGCAGTGGGAGATGCAATAAGAGGACTGAAATGTGCTTTCTAAGCCATGGGATGCCCAAGATAACAGGAAGTAAAGGAGAGGGTACAATGTCCCACACGATCTCTTCATGGTGGTGGCGACCAATGGAAAGGGTAAGAGGGTGTGATTTCAAAGAGACAGGTCCGGTTTTTAATGTACTGCCGTCCACCATGTGGAGTCGGGATGGGTGTTCCTTGGGGCGCAAGGATATTCCTAGCTGCGTGGCAAGTTTGGAATAAAAAAAAAGCTGCTTGCGCCCGAATCGATTAAGGCCGTGAGTTCATGGCCAGTTCCGTTCAGCTGCAGAGAAACACATAGAGTTAGATGTGAAGAACCGTGGTATACAGGTATGTTCAAGAACACAGCTGAACTGACAGTCCTACCTGTAGGTGGTTTGACAGGACAGTCTCTCAACATATGCCCAGATTTGGCACAGTAGAGGCAGAGATTGAGAGTCCGCCTTCTGGACCTCTCAACTGCTGAGAGTGGACACCTGACTACTCCGACCTGCATTGGTTCATCCGGGGTGAGGTCTCCCACTGTGGAGGATTGCCCAAGGACTGAAACGGGAAGAGGATTGGATCGCCGTGCAGGAAGAGGCAAAGTTGGGTAACCGTGCTCATCAGCCCTTCCAGGACCTCTGGGACCCCGATACGGGCGAGTTCGTCTTTTAATTGTTCCGACAGTCCGATCCGGAACTGGTCGATAAGGGCCACTTCATTGAGTCCGGTATTTGGTGCGATCTCCCGGAACTCCGTAATGTAGTCCTCCACTGGACGCCTTCCTTGTCGCAGGGAACGGAGAGTGTCCCTAGAGGTGTAAGCACGCAGGGGGTCATCAAAGAGTGCCTGCATGGCGGCAACAAAGGAGCCCTAAGAGGACAGCACTGGGCTATCAGTTTGCAGGAGCTGATGGGCCCAGGTCTGTGGGGGTCCCGTGAGCAGGGAGATAGCTGTCCGTACTTTGACATAGTCCGAGGAGTAAGTGCGAGGTTTCAAGGAGAACAGTAGCTCGCAGGAAATAATAAACGAACAGCATTTTTTCCTGTCTCCAGAGAAGCGTTCTGGTAGGGATACTGCTGGTTCACTGTTCATTACTTCTAGTGAGGTGCGTGGAGCGGGAGTAGGTGAGGGTGGTAGTGCAGTGAACTGGGCCTGGCGCAGCTCCTGGGCACGCATTCTCCCTAATAGGTGTGCATGTCCTGAAGGGCTTGCGCCATCATAGTCAGTTGTTCGGACAAAGAAGGGGCACCGTGGATTCCATGGTTAGTTATTATGTCAGGACTGGAATAGTGGATCAGGTATGGAATCCTTTGGCAGGGACGAAATAATCCCAAAAATTAGCGTAGTACAAAAAAGGTCAATCCAATCGGGTAGTCGGTTCCAGTTCTGGGTCGTGGCGGGCAGCAGAAATCGTAATCGAGGAAACGGGCAGGAGTCGGTAGCTGGGATGTCAGATTAAACAACAGGTTCACAGGAGGGAGCTGGGTGTTCACCATAAGGTTGAATAACTCAGCAATGAGTCAAGGCTCTGACTGGCTTTAAGTACATAGTAAACCCAGGACCGCCCCTCTGGTTGCTGGGCAACCAGGAGGCTTCCTTAGTCAGAAGCCAATCATAAGGCTGAGGGCGGTGACGGAGGCTGAAGCACTCCCCCAGCCTGAATAGCACCTGTGGTCTGGAATGGAGCATGTGCCCTACGCTCGTATCCCCGCGCACACGGCTCGTGTACAGCGCACTCGGCGTCCGACTCTCTCAGGCGCACTGGCCACATTGACGTCAGGTGTCCTGCCAGGAAGAAGAGGAGGAGCTATCTGCGCCCACCGCCCGTGCCTCCGAACCTGATGTGAAACGGCCCCCCTGGTTCCCTTACACACTGTGACCGCCCCTTTAACTGTGACTCTCACTGTGACCGCCCCTTTAGTCGGTAAAGAAATATGGCTGGGTTGTTATGGAAACCTGGAGTAAAACGGTTTATGGCAGTTGGGATTTGAAGAGAAAGTATTGCAGGCTTGTTTTTCTTTTTTTTGGGGGGGGTTCATTTTTGGGGAATATCTCGGGAATGGTACGTCTAAAACCTTCCAGGACACCTGATGTACCTGTGTGCCAAATTTGGTGAAGATCAGTCCAGTCATTTGGTCATGCATAAAGAACGTAGACAGACAGACAAACTCTTTTATATATATATATATATACAGGTCCTTCTCAAAAAATTAGCATATTGTGATAAAGTTCATTATTTTCTGTAATGTACTGATAAACATTAGACTTTCATATATTCTAGATTCATTACACACCAACTGAAGTAGTTCAAGCCTTTTATTGTTTTAATATTGATGATTTTGGCATGCAGCTCATGAAAACCCAAATTTCCTATCTCAAAAAATTAGCATATTTCATGCGACCAATAAAAGAAAAGTGTTTTTAATACAAAAAACGTCAACCTTCAAATAATTATGTTCAGTTATGCACTCCTTGGTCGGCAATACTTGGTCGGGAATCCTTTTGCAGAAATGACTGCTTCAATGCGGCGTGGCATGGAGGCAATCAGCCTGTGGCACTGCTGAGGTGTAATGGAGGCCCAGGATGCTTCGATAGCGGCCTTAAGCTCATCCAGAGTGTTGGGTCTTGCGTCTCTCAACTTTCTCTTTCCAATATCCCACAGATTCTCTATGGGGTTCAGGTCAGGAGAGTTGGCAGGCCAACTGAGCACAGTAATACCATGGTCAGTAAACCATTTACCAGTGTTTTTGGCACTGTGAACAGGTGCCAGGTCGTGCTGAAAAATGAAATCTTCATCTCCATAAAGCTTTTCAGCAGATGGAAGCATGAAGTGCTCCAAAATCTCCTGATAGCTAGCTGCATTGACCCTGCCCTTGATAAAACACAGTGGACCAACACCAGCAGCTGACATGGCACCCCAGACCATCACTGACTGTGGGTACTCGACACTGGACTTCAGGAATTTTGGCATTTCCCTCTCCCCAGTCTTCCTCCAGACTCTGGCACCTTGATTTCCGAATGACATGCAACAGTCCAGTGCTGCTTCTCTGTAGCCCAGGTCAGGCGCTTCTGCCGCTGTTTCTGGTTCAAAAGTGGCTTGACCTGGGGAATGCGGCACCTGTAGCCCATTTCCTGCACACGCCTGTACACGGTGGCTCTGGATGTTTCTACTCCAGACTCAGTCCACTGCTTCCGCAGGTCCCCCAAGGTCTGGAATTGGTCCTTCTCCACAATCTTCCTCAGGGTCCGGTCACCTCTTCTCGTTGTGCAGCGTTTTCTGCCACACTTTTTCCTTCCCACAGACTTCCCACTGAGGTGCCTTGATACAGCACTCTGGGAACAGCCTATTCGTTCAGAAATTTATTTATGTGTCTTACCCTCTTGCTTAAGGGTGTCAATGATGGCCTTCTGGACAGCAGTCAGGTCGGCAGTCTTACCCATGATTGCAGTTTTGAGTAATGAACCAGGCTGGGAGTTTTTAAAAGCCTCAGGAATCTTTTGCAGGTGTTTAGAGTTAATTAGTTGATTCAGATTATTAGGTTAATAGCTCGTTTAGAGAACCTTTTCATGATATGCTAATTTTTTGAGATAGGAATTTTGGGTTTTTATGAGCTGTATGCCAAAATCATCAATATTAAAACAATAAAAGGCTTGAACTACTTCAGTTGGTGTGTAATGAATCTAAAATATATGAAAGTCTAATATTTATCAGTACATTACAGAAAATAATGAACTTTATCACAATATGCTAATTTTTTTAGAAGGACCTGTATATATACAGTCATGTGAAAAAATTAGGACACCCTTTGAAAGCATGTGGTTTTTTGTAACATTTTTGATAAAAGGTTATTTCATCTCCGTTTCAACAATACAGAGAGATTAAAGTAATCCGACTAAACAAAGAAAACTGAAGAAAAGTCTTTTCAAGATCTTCTGTAAATGTCATTCTACAAAAATGCCTATTCTAACTGAGGAAAAAGATAGGACACCCTTGCCCCTAATAGCGAGTGTTACCTCCTTTGGCTGAAATAACTGCAGTGAGACGGTTCTTGTAGCCATCTACCAGTCTTCGACATCGGTCTGAGGAAATTTTACCCCACTCCTCAATGCAGAACTTTTTCAGCTGTGAGATGTTTGAGGGGTTTCTTGCACGTACAGCCCTTTTCAAGTCACCCCACAGCATCTCAATGGGATTCAAATCTGGACTTTGACTTGGCCATTCCAGGACTCTCCATTTCTTCTTTTTCAGCCAATCTTTGGTTGATTTACTAGTATGTTTTGGGTCATTGTCATGTTGCATGGTCCAGTTCCGCTTCAGCTTTAATTTTCTAACTGATGGTCTCACATGTTCTTCAAGCACCTTCTGATACACAGTAGAATTCATCGTGGATTCTATGATGGTGAGCTGACCAGGTCCTGCTGCAGCAAAGCAGCCCCAAACCATGACACTTCCACCTCCATGCTTCACAGTTGGTATGAGGTTCTTTTCTTGGAATGCTGTGTTTGGTTTACGCCAAACATGTCCTCTGCTGTTGTGTCCAAATAATTCAATTTTGGACTCATCTGTCCAAAGAACATTATTCCAGAAGTCCTGGTCTTTGTCAACTTTATCTCTGGCAAATGTCAGTCTGGCCTCGATGTTTCTCTTGGAAAGCAAAGGTTTCCTCCTTGCACACCTCCCATGCAAGTTAAACTTGTACAGTCTCTTTCTGATTGTAGAGGCATGTACTTCTACATCAACAGTAGCCAGAGCCTGCTGTAGTTCTCGAGATGACACTTTAGGGTTTTTGGAGACCTCTTTTAGCATCTTGCGGTCTGCTCTTGGGGTGAACTTGCTGGGGCGACCAGTCCTGGGCATGTTGGCAGTTGTTTTGAAAGCCCTCCACTTGTAGACTATCTTCCGGACAGTGGAATGGCTGATTTCAAAATCTTTTGAGATCTTTTTAAATCCCTTCCCAGACTCATAGGCTGCTACAATCTTTTTTCTGAAGTCCTCTGACAGCTCTTTTGCTCTCACCATGGTGCTCACTCTCACTTCAACAGTCAGGAGCACACCAAACTAAATGTCTGAGGTTTAAATAGGGCAAGCCTCATTCAACATGCAGAGTAACGATCTACTAATTATGTGCACCTGGTGTGATATACCTGTGTGAGATCTGAGCCAATTTAAGAGGGAATACATGTGAGGGTGTCCCATCTTTTTCCTCAGTTAGAATAGGCATTTTTGTAGAATGACATTTACAGAGGATCTTGAAAAGACTTTTCTTCAGTTTTCTTTGTTTAGTTGGATTACTTTAATCTCTCTGTATTGTTGAAACGGAGATGAAATAACCTTTTATTAAAAATGTTACAAAAAACCACATGCTTTCAAAGGGTGTCCTAATTTTTTCACATGACTGTATATATATATATAATATATTAAACCAATATAGGTCTTATTTGGGTATGAAGTAGGTTTGGGCGATATACCGATGTTCACGATATACCGCGGTATTAAAAAACGGCGATATCGCTGTTTCCTAATTGCCGCTGTATTTTGTGACGTCATCGAAGCAGTCATGTGCGCTGACCGCTTCTAAATCTGCTTCCGCCCGCCCCTGCACCTTGCATAGGGCTGAGTACAAACACATTACTTCCACTCGCTCCTGGCTCCTTCTTGCTCCGCCTCCCTTATTCAAGTCTCCAGACTTCACCCACCATCTGACGTCACCCACCCGTGCCGATTCTATTGTATGTGGCGAATTCTGTGTGAGTAGGGTGTCTCTGGAGAGACTTTTCCTGGGGCTGCCTCGCTCGTGTGCTCTGATGACAAAATTAGAAACTTATCACTTCCCGCAGCGGGCCGTCCCCAGCTCTCCCTCCTCTTTGCTCCCATATTCAAATCTCCGCCCACCGACATCTCATGTCAGAATCGGAGTACACAAGCGAGGCAGCTGCGGGAAAAGTATATCGTAAAGTATTATTGTATGTATGGTGGCCTGTGGCCACAAGACTTTATTATAACATTTCTTTGTGGGCCCCCCCCCCCATACAGTGTAACATCTCCTTGTGGCCCCCCCATACAATATAAGGTCTCCCTGTGGCCCCCCAAACAGTATAAGGTCTCCTTGTGGCCCCCCATACAGTGTAATGTCTCCTGGTGGCGGCCCCCATACAGTGTAACGTCTTCTTGTGGCGGCCCCCTTACAGTGTAACGTCTTCTTGTGGCGGCCCCCTTACAGTGTAACGTCTTCTTGTGGCGGCCCCCTTGCAGTGTAACGTCTCCTTGTGGCCCCCCCCATACAGTGCCCCCAGGGGGAGGACGTCTGGCAGCGGCTCTGCCCAGAGGTCTGTATTTGGAGAGTGTATTGGGCTGAGAGCTGCGACTGGAGACGCTGAGAAAGGATTGTACACCCTAAGGTACTTGTGCTCTGGGTTCCGAACTTTTACTGTCCCTGAATTGTATTCAGTAAATCCCCACGGAGTACCTGTACTGTCTGGGATTGTGTTGGGGGAATTCTTCAGACCTGAAAGCCCTTGGTCTGCTGATATGGCTCATTAACCCACCTGTGAGGCCCCATTGATCATACAAAGTTATTCCTATACACAAGCGGCTACAGACTCAATAGTATTTTGCCGCTTATATCGGCAAACCTCTGCTGTTTGTGGGTAATACAAGAGATTCCGCAGCAAATGAATATTCACTTATTATTTTAAACACAACAACACAATGAATTTGATTTGTCCTATAGGATTCTTATTTTTTGTTGAACAATTATTTACACAGATGGATCTGGATTAACCACAAGTGACTGTCTTTTTTTTTTTTTTTGGATTCCGTTTTTCAGCTTTTTATAATACTGGCATTTGGATACCAGGACTGTTCTTCAATATCAGCACATTGGGAATTGGTGTGGTGTTTTTTTTTTTCACATTTTGTATAGGTAGTAGATGTATTGATTATATTTGCTCAGATAACACTCCCCTACAGTGGGAGCCTCCAAGCGTATGTAGATTGGACGGATCTGACCACTAGCAGCTCCATTCAATCTACAATAGCTTATTGTGTACTCTTAGCGACCATCACTAGTTTTATATTTATTGTTCAGTATAATTTTATTGTGCAGTGACAGGCTTGTATTTTATACTGTCTGAAGATATTAACTGATAGTTCCTACACCAAGCGCTTGCACTTTTGGCACGATTTGAAATTTTCTCTACTACAACAGTGCGAGAGGCCGCGGTCGGCGGATTCGACTCGGGACCCTCACTCTGCTTACACACTCTGAAAAGGCTTACCCGCACTTACTAAAGTGGCGACCCCTCTTGGGGGCCACCACACCAAGCACTTGCACTTTTGGCACAATTTGCAATTTTCTCTGAACACACCTGCACTTTGCGGAATCTGCCTAAGAACACCCCCAAGCCCGGCTCCAGCACTATGGCACGCCAAGGGGAGGGGCGGAGCCGACAGAGGGACGGCGTTCGGCGTCTTTACGCTGCCTCACACATATAAAATGTACACGTACCACGGACGGGTCCGGCGGTCCAGAGGACACGCCCGTCTGAGCCCGTATGGGCCAGGAGGGACCAGAGAAACCAGAGCGGTCAACCTGGGTCTCATACCTCAGATCTGCGAATCAAGTACGATTCACAACAACTGTTGGCACTACAAAACAGGGGTACAGATATCCCTGGTACTATTTAACCAAAGCTTTTAAACTTAAGATTTTAAAAACACCTATTTTTAACCATTCGCCACAAACCATAGATAGCACAGACCCAAAATATCCAGAACAAAATAAACGGCCCCTGAAAAAAAAAAATCCCTCCACACTGACTTAAGATGTGCCTTAATAAACGCCAGATCGGCAGTTAAGAATAAATATGAAATTCGCGATTTATGCATAGATAGAAATTATGAATGTCTGTTTATTACGGAATCATGGTTTACAGAAAAGTCCAGGGTAGACATCGGGGAAATGCTCCCACCAGACTACAAGATCATCATAAAGAACAGACTTAACAAACAGGGGGGAGGGATAGCGATTGTACATAAAAACACAATAAAAATAACAGAAATTAACCTTCCTACGGAAAACCCATCATGCGAAACACAGCACGTTTGACGATCGAAAATAAATACACAATAATAATAGCGTTATGTTACAGACCCCCAGGACCCCGCACTCATTTCACAGACAACTTTATAGAATGGGCCACGGATCTTACAATAAAACATCATAGACTCCTTATTCTAGGGGACCTTAACCTTTGGTTCAACGATAAGCAAGATACCCCAGCCCAAAAAGTTACCACACAGCTCGACTTAGCCCAACTCACCTTAAGGGTCGACAAACCCACACATAAAGCGGGTCACCTGCTCGATCCGATTTTTGAAAAAAATCTAAACTTAACGGTAGAAGATCCAGAAGAATTGCTCTGGACCGACCATAGACTCATAGCCTTCGAACTCCACATCCCAATTAACACGAAGCAGCTAACCACAGGAGAAAAAAAAAATTGGCGAAGAAATAACAACAACCTGACATATGACAAAATCATACCTACCCTAGAAGAACACCTCAGTAAAATCGACTTCAAACTGCCCTGTGAGAAACTCACATTACAATTTGACGACATCGTCAAAAAAACGGCGGACCAACTTGCCCCCTTGAGACTGGTAAAGAAATCAGGGAAAAAAGCACCGTGGTATACGAGAGAACTAAAAATAGTGAAAATAGAATGCAACAGACTAGAGAGGGCATGGAGGAAAAATCCGATAGAAGAATCACAGCTAAAATATAAGACCCAACTGACGATTTACCACAAAGCAATCTTTAAGGCCAAACAAGATCATTTTGCTAGTGAGATCGAAAACGCTGCTCAAAAGCCTAAAAAGATCTTTCAGATCATTTTCGATCTGGCTAACCCCGATGGCCTCAAAACCACCATCCCCGAATCCCAAGATCTCTGCAACGACATCTCGAAATTTTTTTAAACAAAAAGTCGACGATATCCAAAACGACATCCTGCTAGCTCAACAGGCAACTGTCCCCCCCATAGAGAACAACGTGACAAACCCTACTCACACCTTCACCCTATGCCCATTAAAACTTGAAGACCTAACAAAAAGCATGAAAAACATGTCCAAAGCAACTTATCCCCTCTCCAATATCCAAACTAAATCTCTTATTGAATGCACGACCACCATTGCCCCGTTAATTCTAACAATTATAAATGACTCCTTTCTCAGTGGCAACGTCCCTGAGACTCTCAAGTTAGGAATCATAACTCCCCTCCTCAAGAAACCAGGAGCAGACATAAATATAATGGCCAACTTCAGACCGATTACCAACATCCACCTAATAGCTAAAATCATGGAGACAGCAGTGGCAAGCCAACTCCAGCTGCACGTAGAAAAGCATTGACTTCTAGATTAACACCAGTCGGGCTTTAGGCCAACACACAGCACGGAATCAGCCCTGGTCAGCCTATGGGATGAAGCCCTAGGGGTCGCAGACGAGGGAGGGGGGACCTGGTTGGTCCTCATAGACATGTTGACAGCTTTTGACACTATCAGTCATCCCATCCTCCTAAATAGATTAAAAGCTGACATCGGAGTAGATAGCCACGGACTTGCCTGGTTTGACTCCCTTTCTGAAAAACAGAACTCAGAGAGTCAAACTGGGCTCATTCTTTTCCCCAGTCGAGAAGGTGGAGTGGGGAGTCCCTCAGGGATCTCCCCTCTCGCCATTACTCTTTAACATATATGTCCGACCTCTGCTCGCTATTCTGAAGGAGTATAACATCAGCTATGAGTCTTATGCGAACGATACACAGATCCTTTTGAGAGTATCGAAATCCGCTGATGACTACAAGCTCACGCAAGAAGGACTAAATAAGGCCAGGAACTGGCTAGCACATAACCACCTCAAACTCAACCCGACCAAGACTGAGCTTATTGCACTACATAAAACACCTGAGGCTGCCGCCCCGTCTATCTTTGGGGAAAACGTTGCCATCGCCACACAAGGAAAGACTCTGGGGATAATCTTGGATCAAGAAATGAGCCTCCGTCCCCAGATTAAAGAAGTAATACGGAAAGCAAACTTCGCCCTATTCCTTCTAAAAAAAGCCCTACCGTTTCTCCCCAACACATGCAGACAGGTCGTGGTGGGAGCTCTAGTCAACTCCCACCTGGACTATGGTAATGCAATGTATGCGGGGCTGCCAGAGAAAGATCTGGGAGCTCTGCAACACTGTCAAAACAGAGCCATCCGGCTCATCAAGAAACTAGACTGGACAGATTCTGTCACAAAAGCACGCAGGGAACTCCACTGGCTCCCAGTGAAAGAGAGAGTGCAGTTTAAGCTGTGCTGCTTAACACACAAAGCTCTCTACAAAACAGGTCCCATCTACCTGCAAAAAAAGATAACACGTCACCATCCTCCTAGAGAACTGAGATCCACCTCAGCCTCCCTTCTGTCGGTGCCAAGAACCCGCCTCAAGACAAGGGGGGACAGACGTTTCTCAGTATTGGCCCCCAAGATCTGGAACTCCCTCCCAGAACACATTAGAACAACATCAAATTACCTGGAATTTAGGAAGTTGGTTAAGACCTGGCTTTTTGTGTAGGATGACGTAGGGGCCCTCCAATATAGCCATCGACAAGCGCTTCGATCGGATTGAGTTCCTCTAGAGCGCTATACAAGGACTTAGTAACATAACATAACATAACATAACAGTGTAACATCTCCTTGTGGCCCCCCCCCCATACAGTGTAACGTCTCCTTGTGCCCTCCCATACAGTGTAACGTCTTCTTGTGTTTTTTTCTTTTTAAACGGGTATTTATCGCGATATATATCGTTATCACGATAAATTTCTTAATATCGTTATCGTCTGAATATTTTTGATATCGCCCAACCCAAGTATGAAGTAATACTCAAAGGGGACAAACACAAAATTGCTCACCTATTTGGGTAAGTTGTAAAAGCACTGAGGGGGAGGAGGGGTGGGGGCAATTTAAACTCTTTCTGTGTATTCCTGCCCCTACAGAGGTCAAGGGTCATCTCTCATTGTGGCTGTCATGGTGGATTCAAGGAAACAATTGCTGGTAAGACTAATTGCGTTTTTTTTTTTTTTTTTTTGTTGAATGAGCTGCGTGAGGGCTTATTTTTTGCAGGACAAGCTGTAGTTTTTATTGGAACCATTTTGGGGTATATTTGGCTTTATGGTTGCTTTTTATCTCTTTATTTATTTAAAAAAATTTTTTACACCATTCACTTGATGGGGTTGATCATGTGATATTTTTATAGATGCGGTCATTATGGACGCAACGATACAAAATGTCAATTGTTTTATTTTTTTGTTTTACACAATGTTTTTGTGTTGCCATTTTCTTTTTTTATATTTTCATGGCTATAGTCTTGTTTGAAGGCTTGTTTTTTGCAGGGTGAGGTGACGTTTTTATTGCTACCATTTTGGGGTACATACGACTTTTTGATTAATTAACATTATGTTTTTTGGGAGGTGAGCTCACTAAACCAAATCTGTTTTTCTGTTTTGGCGCAATGTTTATTTATTTTACGACGTTCACCTAATAGGGTAGATCATATAATATTATTTTAGAGCCGGTCGTTGCGGACGCGGTGATGCCAAAATATGTCTATTTTATTTATTTATTTTCTTCTATTTTAACGGATTTGGGGGGAAATCATTTTTTTATTTTTTTTTACTTTTTAACTATTGATTTCTTCTATAACTGGGACTGACATAGTAGCCCCAGTTACAGGAGAAATACACCCTCCATAGAGGCTGTACAGCAGTATACAGCGCTGTACAGCCTCAGTGCAGGGCTGATCGTAGTCTATGAAAGACTCGACAGCTCCTGCACTCCCAACCCAGGCGGTCACATGACCGCTAGGACAGGTCCCTGCCTTCTCTCTGGGGTGTCCTGCTGTCACTGCATGCAGCTGCCAACTCTGAAAGGACATTCCAGAACATCCATTCAGAGATAAAGCCGACCGCCCAGGACGTTTATAGTTTATCACTTTATTTTAAAATTATATTTTTGCCAAATAATATGTCACCCAAGAGGTCATAAAAAGGCTATTCGGGGACAGTGAAAAAATTTATTTTGCACTTTTTCCTTTTTATTGTTTTCTTTTACTTGTATTTTATTTATTTTTTTGCAAAAATGTGTGTGTATGTATGTATTTATATATTTATTTTTTAAATGTTTTTGTTGCAGCACTGTTTGTCCACTAAGAGGTCTTAGGTACACTGACTTTTTTTTTTTGCCCTTTTTTTTTCCTTTTTATTTTTATTTTTTTTTAAACTTTTATTTAAAACTTTTTATATATATTTGTCACATAATTTGTCCCTAAAATGTCCATAAAAGATCTTTTGGGGGCACAGACTTTTTTATTTTGTTTTGCACTATTTCCACTGTAAGGGTACTTTCACACTAGTGGCACGGACTTCCGGCAGGCTGTTCCGGCGAGCAAACAGCCTGTCTGATCCCTCCTTCCTCTAGTGCACGCGTGCCCCCGGACTACCGCTCTCTCAGCAACTGCCGCCCCCTCTCCACTTTAATTGACGGGGCCAGGTGGGTTAATGTTTTCACTTCCTGTCCATCAAAGTGCAGAGAGTGCAACTTCATATTTCTCAGCAATGCAAGCTCATATGAACATGGGACTAGGGTTCACACACTGCCCAAAAATTTATTTGATTTCGATACCACCCGAAAAAAAGAAACGACAAAAAAAAAACACGTACATTCCGCATTTTATGGAACATCTGGCCCATAATAGAACAGTCCTATCCTATTTTTTGGGGTGACAAGGTGACAAAAAAATTGGCAATATCGCACTGTTTTGTTTTTTCTGTTAAGGCGTTCATCGCATAGGAGATATTATTTTATATATTAATAGTTTAGACTTTTTCGGATGTGGCGATTATATGTTTATTTTAATTTTTTATTGTTTTATATGTAAAATTGTGAAAGAGGGTGATTTTAAACGTAATATTTTGGTGTTAAACGTTTTTTATTGTTTTTTTTGTTTTTTTTTTACTTTTTATTTAAGAACTATTTCCCCTTAGGGGCTAGAACCTGGGATCTTTTAATCCCTTGTCCTATTCACCCTGATAGAGATCTATTAGGGTGAATAGGACTTTACACTCTCCCTGCTGCCCTGTGCATAGTGCACACAGCAGCAGGGAGATTACTATGGCAGCCAATGCTTCAGCAGCATTCTGGCTGCCATGGTAACCGATCAGAGCCCCAAGATTTCACTGCTGGGGCTCCAATTGGAAGCTGCCACTACATTACCAATAAGGAGGGGACACTGTGGCCACTGCCACCAATTACTATAATACTGGGGTGGGGGGGGGGGGGCAAACTGCGCCACCAATGAAGATAATTAACCTGTTAATACAAATGTAGGATGCGGGTGCTGGCTGCATCACATACTTGACCTCTATGACAAGGTGCTGCAATCCCCTTCAATTAACAGCTCAGGTGCAGCACCTGAGGAGGTAATTGCCGTGTTTCGGAAGATCGCAGCGCTCTGTCATAGAGGGTGGGTGCTGAGTATGTGATACCACGGACACCCGCAGTATACATTTGTATTAACAGGTAAATTGTCTTCATTGATGGCTCAGTGGCCTCAGCCCCTCCCCTTCTCCTCCCCTCTCTTCTCATCGGTGGCAGCGGCACAGTGGGGAGGGAGGGACTCCCTCCTTCTCCATTGTGCTGCTGTGGAGAACAGAATACTGTATGGAGCGAGCGATCCATACAGTATTAGAATATACTGGCTCCGATGAGCCGAAGTTATTACTTTGCGAAGTTTCGCGAGACTTTGCATAATTTCAGAAATGAATTTTTACTGTTAACAACCGTTTACCGAACTCTGGTTCGGTTCCAAGGTACAGAGTTTGGTGAAAGATGTTTGTCGCATATTAGCATATTATAAAGTCTTTATTTTAAGAGAACGGCGGCAGGCAGGGAGTAATAAAGCACACGGTTATGTACTGCTGACATTAGCACATTGCTAATGTCAGTCAGCTACAGAACGTTATTTCTCATGACAGAAACCCTTTAAAAAGCCTCTCCTTATGTGACCAATAAACATTACTTTCACCTAGCCTAATAAGAGTTCAGTCCTATTCAAGTCAGACCCCCACTGATCAGATAGTGATGACCTATCCTGAGGGTTAAGTCCCCAAAACTCTAGGGGTATGTTCACACTAGGTCTGCTCCTAACGATTTTTTGAATAATCGATTAGTTGCCGATAATTTCAATGATTAATCGGAAAAAACAACAAAAAGACAAAATAATGGGATTATGTCATTTTACTTAAAATGTATAAAGGCCATATTAAAACAATTTTAGGAGTTATATAATTATAAAAATTTGTAAAAAAGACAACATATCCACATGTTCAGGGCTGAGGCTAGCTCTCTTCTTACACGCTATGTTGCCCCTGTCTCCTATTGTGGCTGCTGCCCTCCTATGTCTCCTTGTGCCCACCCCCCCATACAATGTTCTTCTGTCTGTGCGTGGCTGCTGCCCCCAATGTCTCCCATTGTGGCTGCTGTGCTCATGCCTCATCTCATGTCTCCAGTCCTTTTGGTCCCCCCCATACAGTAACTGTAGGTGCTGCACTAGTGCACTGTGCACTCACTGCATCTGCCAACCCCCCATGGCAGTCACTTGTCTGCTACCAGTCGGAGGGAGTCAGTGACTCATCCCTATTCCCTACTGCCTGCCATTTTAAATTTGCAGTGGTGGTGCCTGCAGCTAGTTGCAGGCAGGCAGGGAACATGGAGGGCCAGCCCTGAGTCGGACATGGCAGACATAATTGGGCCACGTGCCGCCCGTCATCATACATGCAGACTTAGGCAGACGTTACCTTTAGGCCCAGTCCGGAGGGAATGGGACTGAGCTGAGGAGACTTTCTCGCCACTCTGCGCGCCGCTCACACACTGCGCTCAGGCCCTGTGTCACGTGACTTCAGCGTCAGTGGGCGGAGTCGGCAGCAAGAGAGGAGGAAGAGGCTGAGCCTGGGTGGGTGTTGCGGACGGCGATGTGTATGTAAGTCTGATGAAGGGGCGGGCGAAAGCGGGTACACAGTGCCGCCAACGAATCGGACGATTGTTCGATATCTGGATTCGTCGTCAACGGATCCAGTTATCAAATATTATCGATTACCTCGATTAATCGTGGCAGCCCTACTTCACACGATGGATTTTGAAAATCCCCCTACAAACTTCCCCTCTGAATCCTTGTTCTTTTTTTTTATGCGTTTTCTATGTTTTTTTAACCAATGGGTGTTCACTTCAGTAAAAGAGAGTTCATTTTCAGCTTGTGATCTTTGGTGTGGATCTGCGCTAAAACCTGCAGAGAATGTATTAAAAAGGCCCGAACACGCAGAACTGTTTTATTATGCTTCTTCATTTAAATGGGAGCTTCAGTGCAGATTCCACCCTAAGAGAAGACATGCTTTTGGGGGGAAAAAAAGAAAGTGCTGCTTCCCAACGAATGGGAGGCTGTTTTGAGGCATTTTTTGGAGCTGATTTTGAAGCGGAATTGCTCCAAAATCAGCACCAAAAAATGCACGTGAGCTGCCCCTAATAAAACTAAAAATAGAATATGTATCAATTAAACTACAGCTCGCCCCACAAAAAAAACAAGCCCTCACAGCAGCAGTGGCAGAAAACACAATGTTATGGGTACCAGAATATGGTGACGCAAAGCAATTTTATAAAAAATTATAAAAAATAGCCTTTTCATTTTTTTAAATTAGCAAAGCATCACAAATTCTATGGATTTGTTATCTCCATAATTGTACTGACCCGCAGAATAAAGTTTTTACCTAGTGAACACCTTACCAAAACCCTAAAAACAATAGCGACATTGCAGTCTTTATTTGTCTTCTCCTCTGCGTCCCCGCACACTACCTTTACAGTGGTGTGGATTTAAAGCCCAGAACAATGGGCCGGATATCTATGTTCCGTCATTATTAGGGTAACTTAATCAGGTATGTTGTTTATTGTGTCTACAGATCCACAGCAGCACAGCCTGCAAAGATGCCAAGTCCAAGAGTCACCAGAGCAGCCAACACCAGCAATCCTAATGTCAGCGGAAGGTTTGAGTTTATGTCTCTACTGACTAACAAGACCAGTGTTTCAGATCAAACATTAACAAGGCATCGGACATCAGACAGTCCTGTTCACCGCAAAGACTCCAACTCCTCTTCTTCTCAGCAGCAGCTTCCAGAAGAAGACTGCATGAAATTAAACCCATCTGTTCTTGGAATTGCGCTAAGGTCATTATTGGCTGTAGATTTATGGTTGTCCAAAAAGATGGGAGTTTGTGCAAGAGACGGATCTTCATGGGGCAGTGCACGTCCTATGATGAAGTTGGTGGAGATTTCTGGTCATGGTATACCTTGGATTGCTGGTACTATATATTGCTTGTACAGAAGTGACAGCTCAGCTGGCCGGGAGGTCATACTGAATCTGCTCTTCGGTAAATAACTTTTGACTGTGTTTGCCCTTTGTTCTCTCAGGTTTCCATTGCTTTTAATGGGGAGAATAGCAAAGTCTGATTCATGCTTTTAGTTGGATAAAGTTCTGACATCTTTTAAGGCTTTTAACATCTTTGCTTTACTCATATTGGGCTAAAAAAATTTTTTTTTCAATTTTTCAGATTTTATCAAATATGTTCAGCAGTTTTTGTGCTACAGGGTTAAGTCTGTCTATGTGCACTTTTCTGTTTTGCAGTGCTTTTCTGACCTCTGCCTCTGTAGCCTTATCTCTGAATTCCTGACAGCTAATAAACACACATTTATAGGGAATTAGTCACGTGGTTAATCGCTATTACAGGGCTCCAGACTAAAAAAAAATATCAAGGAGCCATTGGCTCCTACTTGAAATATTTATGAGCCAAATAAAATTTTTTAGTCGCCAAATTTAAAATACATATAATTACGGTATAATAATAATAAAAAAAGACATGTCTTACCTAGGGTTGTCACGGCACCAAACTTTTTACTCTATTTTGATACCGTAAAAAAGTATTGCGATACTTGATGCCACGTGCAAAAAATAAGACACCAAAAAAGCCGCATGCATTCCACATTTTATGGAACGTCTGGACCATAATAGAACAGTCTGATCCTAATTTTTGTCGGGACAGGGTGACAAAAAAAATGGCAAATTGCATGTTTTTGTTTTTTTTTCTGTTACGGCGTTCACCGCATAGGAGATATTTTTAAATGCCGTATTCTCCGGCGTATAAGAAGACTGGGCGTATAAGACGACTCCCAACTTTTCCATTTAAAATATAGGGTTTGGGCTATGCTCGCCGTATAAGACTACCCCTGAATGCCCAGCCCTTCCTGTCTTCAAGACTATCTTCTCCAGTCCAGGGAACTGACTGGGATCTGTGGATGGCACTGTTATGGGGAGGGGGATCTGGGGGTGACACTGCTATGAGGAGAGGGATCAGTGGATGACACTGCTATGGGGGGGGGATCTATGGATGACACTATATAGCATCTTATGTTATAAGTGTCATCCACAGATCCACCCCATGACAGTGCCATCCACAGACCCCCCTCCCCATAACAGTGCCATCCACAGATCCCCCCCTCCCCATAACAGTGCCATCCACAGATCCCCCCTCCCCATAACAGTGCCATCCACAGATCCCCCCTCCCCATAACAGTGCCATCCACAGATCCCCCCCTCCCCATAACAGTGCCATCCACAGATCCCCCCTCCCCATAACAGTGCCATCCACAGATCCCCCCTCCCCATAACAGTGCCATCCACAGATCCCCCCTCCCCATAACAGTGCCATCCACAGATCCCCCCTCCCCATAACAGTGCCATCCACAGATCCCCCCTCCCCATAACAGTGCCATCCACAGATCCCCCCTCCCCATAACAGTGCCATCCACAGATCCCCCCTCCCCATAACAGTGCCATCCACAGATCCCCCCCTCCCCATAACAGTGCCATCCACAGATCCCCCCTCCCCATAACAGTGCCATCCACAGATCCCCCCTCCCCATAACAGTGCCATCCACAGATCCCCCCTCCCCATAACAGTGCCATCCACAGATCCCCCCTCCCCATAACAGTGCCATCCACAGATCCCCCTCCCCATAACAGTGCCATCCACAGATCCCCCCCTCCCCATAACAGTGCCATCCACAGATCCCCCCTCCCCATAACAGTGCCATCCACAGATCCCCCCTCCCCATAACAGTGCCATCCACAGATCCCCCCTCCCCATAACAGTGCCATCCACAGATCCCCCCTCCCCATAACAGTGCCATCCACAGATCCCCCCTCCCCATAACAGTGCCATCCACAGATCTCCCCTCCCCATAACAGTGCCATCCACCCACAGATCCCCCTCCCCATAACAGTGCCATCCACCCACAGATCCCCCTCCCCATAACAGTGCCATCCACCCACAGATCCCCCTCCCCATAACAGTGCCATCCACCCACAGATCCCCCTCCCCATAACAGTGCCATCCACAGATCCCCCTCCCCATAACAGTGCCATCCACAGATCCCCCTCCCCATAACAGTGCCATCCACAGATCCCCCTCCCCATAACAGTGCCATCCACAGATCCCCCTCCCCATAACAGTGCCATCCACAGATCCCCCTCCCCGATGCTCAGAGGAGTATACATTTATTAACTGTAATCTTCAACTTTAACTCAGCGCTCATCTCTTTACTAGGGTACCTTACTCTTAGCTCTGGTAACAGGCAGTGCGGGCGGCGCTCACTCACTGATGTCACGCACCTGCGCCGCCTAGTGGGAGGAGCAGGATGTGACGTCAGTGAGTGAGCACCGCCCAAACTGCCTGTTACTGGAGCTGAGAGTAAGGTACCATAAGGTTCAGTGTAAGTCAAAACGGATCCGTTCTGAACGGATACTAGCTTTTGCATTATAGGTGCGGATCCGTCTGTGCAGATACCCGACGGATCCGCACCTAACGCAGGTGTGAAAGTAGTCCAAGACGACTCCCAACTTTTGAGAAGAATTTCTAGTGTTAGAAAGTCGTCTTGTACGCTGGAAAATACGGTATTTTAATAGTTCACACTTTTCTGGGTGTGGCGATATGTAATTATTTATTGTTTATATATTTTATATGTATAATTGGGAAAAGGGGGGATTTAAACTTAATATTTTGGTGTTTGTTTGTTTTTTACTTTTTATTTAATAACTATTTACCCCTTTAGGGGCTAGAACCTGGGATCTTTTTATCCCTTGTCCTATTCACCCTAATAGATCTCCATTAGGGTGAATAGGACTTCACACTCTCCCTGCTGCCCTGTGCTTTGTGCACACAGCAGCAGGGAGCAGACTATAGCAGCCAGGGCTTCAGAAGAGTCCTGACTGCCATGGTAACTGATAGGAGCCCCAGGATTACACTGCTGGGGATCCGATCTGAAGCTGCCACCAATGAGGAGGGGGACCCTGTGGCCAGGGCCGTTTGAAGGAATTTGGGGGCCCCAAGCAAAATAGACATGGAGGCCCCCCCTCCACGCCCTCCCCACCTTACGCACGCAAAGCCTACAGGAACCACAGTATAGCCATACAGTTTAATTTCACCCACACTTTATATAAATAAAAAAGGAGGTTTACAGTGCAAATACTGCTGTTGCATTTAATGTGCATGAAATTTGAACATTTTCAACAAATGAACATTTGCAAAAAACACCACTGTACCATACAATCCAATATACATTAAAAAAAGTGCACAATAACTAAATCCAACATACTTAAAACACACACATTAAAATTTTTCAGTTCTTACAAACCTGTGTCCTTCTCTACCTCCTCTACCGAGCTCTCCTCCTCTACCTCCTGGCTGTCACTCAGTCTGGCCGGGAACCGCGTCGTACAGGTCAGGAGATTCAGTTTCCTGTTCCCGGCAGCGGCCGGACTAAAAGGAAGTGAGCACTCACTCAGGGTACACTTCCTGTCAGTCCGGCCGGGAACAGGAAACTGAATCCCCTGTTCCTGTACCGCGCGCGGACTGAGTGACAGCCAGGAGGTAGAGGAGGAGAGCTCGGCCATGCTACAGAGCAGCAGTCAGCACAGCCAGGGCCGGTGCAAGGATTTTTGCCGCCCTAGGCAAGATAGAAATTGTCGCCGCCCCCCCCCCCCCCCCCCCCCCCCCGGCGCCTTATCAGATGATCTGCCCATATCATGTTCCACCCCTTTCTCAGCTTTTAAATTAAAAGAACTGCTATGTTTCCCTTAGGGTTAATCCAGCTTCTTGTAGCTGTCTCTTTTTGCGGAACGGAATTGCGGACCCATACATTTCCGGAATTGCAGACCCGGATCCGCAATTCCGATCCTGAAAAAAATAGAACATGTCCTATTCTTGTCTGCAATAGCGGACAAGAATAGGCATATTCTTAGTGCCGGCAATGTGCGGTCCGCAAAATGCAGAACGCACATTGCCGCTGTCCGTGTTTTGTGGATCCGCAAAACACACACGGATGTGTGAATGGACCCTAAAAAATTGTTTCCAATGTAGTATTAATAACTAAACAATTACATAATAAACACATTGCATTGTTTACTTACCACCAGGACAATAAGATGATCTGGTCTCTGGCTCTTGGTCTGGCTCTGGGGACTCCCTTGTCACTCTCCCCTCCCCCCCCCCCTTGTCACTCTGTTCTCCTCCCTCCCTCCTTTGTCACTCTCATTCCCCCCTCCCTTGTCACTCTCATTATTTCCCCCCTCCCTTGTCACTCTCATTATTCCCCCCCTCCCTTGTCATTCTCATTATCCCCCTCTCCCTTGTCACTCTCATTATCCCCCCTCCCTTGTCACTCTCATTATTCCCCCCTCCCTTGTCACTCTCATTATTCCCCCCTCCCTTGTCACTCTCATTATTCCCCCCTCCCTTGTCACTCTCATTATTCCCCCCCTCCCTTGTCACTCTCAGTATTCCCCCCCTCCCTTGTCACTCTCATTATTCCCCCCCTCCCTTGTCACTCTCATTATTTCGCCCCTCCCTTGTCACTCTCATTATTTCGCCCCTCCCTTGTCACTCTCATTATTCCCCCCTCCCTTGTCACTCTCATTATTCCCCCCCTCCCTTGTCACTCTCATTATTTCCCCCCTCCCTTGTCACTCTCATTAGTTCCCCCCTCCCTTGTCACTCACATTATCCCCCCCTACCTTGTCACTCTCATTATCCCCCCCCTTGTCACTCTCATTATTCCCCCCCCCTTGTCACTCTCATTATTCCCCCCTCCCTTGTCACTCTCATTATTTCCCCCCTCCCTTGTCACTCTCATTATTTCCCCCCTCCCTTGTCACTCTCATTATTTCCCCCCTCCCTTGTCACTCTCATTATTTCCCCCCTCCCTTGTCACTCTCATTATTTCCCCCCTCCCTTGTCACTCTCATTATTTCCCCCCTCCCTTGTCACTCTCATTATTCCCCCCTCCCTTGTCACTCTCATTATTTCCCCCCTCCCTTGTCACTCTCATTATTTCCCCCCTCCCTTGTCACTCTCATTATTTCCCCCCTCCCTTGTCACTCTCATTAGTTCCCTCCCCTCCCTTGTCACTCTCATTATTTCCCCCCTCCCTTGTCACTCTCATTATTTCCCCCCTCCCTTGTCACTCTCATTATTTCCCCCCTCCCTTGTCACTCTCATTATTCCCCCCCTCCCTTGTCACTCTCATTATCCCCCCTCCCTTGTCACTCTCATTATTCCACCCCCCTCCCTTGTCACTCTCATTATCACCCCCCCCTTGTCACTCTTATTATCGCCCCCTTCCCTTGTCACTCTCATTATTCCACCCCCCCCTTTGTCACTCTCATTATTCCACCCCCCCTCCCCCCGCCCCGTCACTCTCATTCTACCCCCACCTCTAGTGTAGCGTGGCCAAGCTCTGTTCGGTCCGCGGTACAGGAGCATTTGTTTCCTGTACCCGGCCGGACTGACAGGAATTGCACACTATGTGAGCACTTCCTGTCAGTCCGGCCGGGTACAGGAAACAAAAGCTCCTGTACCGCGGACCGAACAGAGCTCGGCCACGCTACATTAACAACAGCATAGAGCGAACACAGCTCGGGAGGTAACCAGGAGTGCTGCAGCCGCCTGAGGCTCTCTATAGAGCGCTCAGGCGGCTGCAGCCTTAAAGAAAGCAAAACAAGCACCGGCTCTGCTTGGGGCCCCGGGCCAGCTCGGGGCCCCAAGCAATTGCTTGTTTTGCCTGTCTGTTAGCGACGGGCCTGCCTGTGGCCACTGCAACCAATGATTTTAATAGTTATAATACTGGGGGTTGGGGGCGCACTGCGCCACCAATGATTATACTTTATAATACTGGGGTTGGGGGGGGGTGCACTGTGCTACCAATGAATATAGTTTATGCCTGAATACAAGCGCAGGCTGCTGGTGCCGGCCATATCCCATACCTGGCCTCTAACTGCGCGCTGCGATCTGCTGCAATTAACCCCTCAGGTGCTGCACCTGACAGGTTAATAGCAGTTAATAGCAGTCATAGGGGCTGGGTGCCAGGTATAGGATATTGCCTGCACCCGTAGCCTGCGTCTGTATTTGGGCATAAACTATATTCATTGGTGGCGCAGTGGCCCCTCCTCCTCCTCCTCCTCCTCGCTGCCATCAGTCAATTGGTAGTAGTGGCACCTCCTTCTCCCCTGTGCTGCTGAGGAGAACATGGCACGTGCTGACAGCAGCGCGTGCCATGTCAGTTTAACTTGTGTGTGAAAGAGGCAGAGCAGCGGAGGCTCTAGGCACGTTTTGCAATTCTAAGTCGCATTGGCGACCATTTTGGTCGCCATCTGGAGCCCTATATTAATCGAAAAGTATTGGCGCAGTGAGTGCCCTTACAGCTCCTTATACTTTCTTTCATAACAATTTTTTCCCCTTGCAGCTCACTTTATATCTTAAGAAAATCCATGTTGATTAATTTGCTAATGAGGTATTAAGGTGCCCAGAGGAGTGATATTTTAATTCAGTGAAGCCCAGGAATGTCTCCGTCAAGTGCCCAGGCCCACCTACCTGCAGCGCTCAAGCCAGCCTCTCAACCGCTCATAGACTACGCCAATGACCACTGCCCATCTTTTCCCTTCAGCATCACAGACAAATCTTGTGCAGGCAGCGTTCGGGACTTTGGGTCCAGTGACGTTTTCGGCACATGCCTAGTTGAACAGTTGAGAATTATCCCCTTAGTTGGACTGGAATATGAGCGGAGGAGAGGCGTGCTTGGGCTCTACAGGAGGGCAGGCCTGGGCTCCTTTGAATTTAAATAACGCCCCTCTGCACACCTTAATGCTTCATTGGCATATGGATCAAAGTGGATTTTCTATAGATATAAAGCGAGCTTCAAGGAAAAGAAGCACACATGGAAAGAAGGTATGAAGTGCTGTAAGGACAGAGTCTAGGTTTAATAGTGATTAGCCAGGTGACAGACTCCCTTTAAGCCATATTGTTATCAGTTTGATAAGAATTTAGCCATAGTCAGCGATGCGAGCTACAGAGCAAGCCATTATCTGACGGGACTCTGTAAGTGTGCTGTTTCTGGGAAGCAGATCGCAGTTCACACAGCACAGTCTGATTTAAAGCGCTGAATGAAAGATCATTTCACCCGATGAACGAGAATTTTGCTTGTTTATTGGGTGAAATGAACTTTCATTCGGTGCATTAAATCAGATTGTGCTGTGTGAACTGCGATCTGCTTCTCAGAAACGGGGAATCTGTATGAGGATGAACAATGGCCCCCATAACATGAGGTGATGGCTGCATGTAAATGCAGCCCTTTCCTTCACTGATGGGCAGGCAATTATCGGGAAGGAACAATCTCTTACCGATAATTGCCTACTTGTTCGGTGTGTCTAAATGCACCATAAAATCCTGCAGACTGCTTTAGGAAGAACCATTTCTATCATCTGTTTTGAAAGTGAGTGACCTGTGTGTTTTATTCTTTTTAGGGCTCTTTCACACCTGCGTTCTTTTCTTCCGGCATAGAGTTCCGTCGTCGGGGCTCTATGCCGGAAGAATCCTGATCAGTTTTATCCCCATGCATTCTGAATGGAGAGAAATCCGTTCAGGATGCATCAGGATGTCTTCAGTTCCGGACCGGAACGTTTTTTGGCTGGAGAAAATACCGCAGCATGCTGCGCTTTTTGCTCCGGCCAAAAATCCTGAAGACTTGCCGCAAGGCCGGATCCGGAATTAATGCCCATTGAAAGGCATTGATCCGGATCCGGCCTTAAGCTAAACGTTGTTTCGGCGCATTGCCGGATACGACCTTTAGCTTTTTCTGAATGGTTACCATGGCTGCCGGGACGCTAAAGTCCTGACAGCCATGGTAAAGTGTAGTGGGGAGCGGGGGAGCAGTATACTTACCATCCGTGCGGCTCCCGGGGCGCTTCAGAGTGACGTCAGGGCGCCCCAAGCGCATGGATCACGTCATCCATGCGCATGGGGCGCTCTGACGTCATTCTGGAGCACCCCGGGAGCCGCACGGATGGTAAGTATACTGCTCCCCCGCTCCCCACTACTACTATGGCAACCAGGACTTTAATAGCGTCCTGGCTGCCATAGTAACACTGAACGCATTTTGAAGACGGATCCGTCTTCAAATGCTTTCAGTTCACTCGCGTTTTTCCGGATCCGGCGTGTAATTCCGGCAACTGGAGTACACGCCGGATCCGGACAACGCAAGTGTGAAAGAGGCCTTACATAGTTACATAGTACATATAGTTGATACAGTTGAAAAAAGACTTGTCCATCAAGTTCAACCAAGGGATAGGTGGAGACGTGAATCTCGGGGTGCCTTCACATGTGGCAGATTTATTGCAGGAGATTTTGAGGGAACATTAGCTCCATTCATTTGAATGGGGATTTTTTGGGTAGGAAGCACATACCTGTAGACTTCTGCAAGCCCCATTAAGGTGAATGGATCTGACTCGCAACAAACGTTCCTGTGTGTAAAGGCACCTTGGGCGTCTTTCACACGGATGAGTTTTCCGATGCTTGTAGTGAATGCATAGCATCCAGGCTGAAACCTGACCCATTCATTTCAGTGGTTCAGTGTTGCTTTTTTCACGCATCGTCTCTGTGTTCAGGAAAACACAGAATGTTCCATATTGTGCATTTTTCACGCAGTGCAGGCCCCAGAGAAGTGAATGGGGTTTGCGTGAAAAACAGAAGGCATCCGGATGTGTTTTTCATTGATGGTAACTGGGAAATGTAGATTCTTCAGTATTTCTTTATGTGCATGAAAAACGCATCCACGTGGAAAAAATTCACACACTGAATGCAGTAGGAGGCAATACTGATGAAACTTGCATGCAAGTTCAATCATTTTTTATTTATTTTTCCTGAACAGATCCTGACACTATTATATCGCTCATGTGAAAGAGGCCTTAGGTCCCTTTTACATGACCGTATTTTTGGTCTGTATTTGATCTGCATTTTTTGCGGTTTGGATGTGAACCCATTCATTTCAATTGGTCAGCCAAAAATATTGACAACACTGTCCACATCCGTATGTCCGTTCCATAGGCCTGCAAAAAAAGATAGAACATGTCCTGTTCTAAAACACAGAGGTCCTCAATATAAGGGCACCGGCCATGTACACACAGTTTCATGGATGCGGTCCCCAATGCACAGTACGTTGTGGCACATGAACAATTAGCGTGCATTCACATTCGATCTGCAAAAATGTGTGATGTCCATGTTGCATCGTTATTTTTTTTTTTTTTGTATATTCTTGTTCTGTGTTCTAGCTTTTTTTTTTGGGTGGGACTGCGGACTGGACATGGTGGTGCCATCCGCTTTTTTTGTGGCCTCATTGAAATGAATGGATCTGCATCCAGTCTGCAAGAAATGCAGACCGAAAAATAGTCGTGGGAATAGAATCTTAGCCAGAGTAGAGAGCAGCCAGCTGAAAATATGTATGGGAGATATTTATTATGCTAAAAGGGGCGTAGCTATAGGGGGTGCAGAGGTAGCAGTCGCTACCGGGCCCAGGAGCCTGAGGGGGCCCAAAGACCCTTGTGCTGCATAAGAAGACACACAAAGCACTGAGGGAAGGGGGGCCCAAGCCTAACTCTTGCACCAGGGCCCACAATACTTGCAACTTTTCACCATTCACGCCACTTTTCCATAGTGATGAGAAAAGGGGGTGTGGGTGGGGAAGCGGGCCCAGCTCATTTATCATTTTCCATGCTGGTTTTTGCCATGGAAAATGGCTTCAATCTACTGCAGCGAGAGGGATGGCATAGCGTTACGGCCTGTTGGACGAGGCACCAAACATATGTTGAGGCCTGCTCCTTAACATAACTTTGGTGCTTCTTCCAGCAGCGTAGAGGGACTTGAGACTGGTGCTCCCATGACAGGCTGTACATCTCCAGCACCCGCAGCAGCGCCATCACCGGATCCCGCGGTCTCTGCGGCCTGCACACTGCTCCCTCCTCTTCCAGAGCCCGGGCACTTCTGCGTCATGCCGCCTGACAGAGGACTTGCTCCCCGGGGCTCAGCTCTGAGGGGGGGTTGGAGGAGGATGTTCTGTGTAGGCAGCGGCATCAGGTGCTGAGTGCAGGGGGCGGCAGCAGGCTTGGTATTTGCCTCTAGTAGTAATACTCCTGCCCTAGTGTCCATCCATTAGTGATCCTGCCTCTGCTCCAGGTAACTCCCATCAGTTGGCCCCTGCTCCATGTAACTCCCATCAGTTGGCCCCTGCTCCAGGTAACTCCCATCAGTTGGCCCCTGCTCCAGGTAACTCCCATCAGTTGGCCCCTGCTCCAGGTAACTCCCATCAGTTGGCCCCTGCTCCAGGTAACTCCCATCAGTTGGCCCCCGCTCCAGGTAACTCCCATCAGTTGGCCCCCACTCCAGGTAACTCCCATCAGTTGGCCCCCCGCTCCAGGTAACTCCCATCAGTTGGCCCCCCGCTCCAGGTAACTCCCATCAGTTGGCCCCCCGCTCCAGGTAACTCCCATCAGTTGGCCCCCCGCTCCAGGTAACTCCCATCAGTTGGCCCCCGCTCCAGGTAACTCCCATCAGTTGGCCCCCGCTCCAGGTAACTCCCATCAGTTGGCCCCCGCTCCAGGTAACTCCCATCAGTTGGCCCCCGCTCCAGGTAACTCCCATCAGTTGGCCCTCGCTCCAGGGGCTCTATCTGCTCAAGCTTCCCCCTTTCTGCTGCAAGTGTTCCCAAGAGCCCCTACTCTCCCTGCATCCAGGACCCTCCCCCCAGTACCCATGCTCCAAGTGCCTCACCTTTAGTTTAAGATGCCCCCTCAGTGCCCCTCCTTCAGTTGTGTCCCCTCTGTAGTGCCCCTGCTCCAGATG
The DNA here is from genome assembly GCF_014858855.1 of Bufo gargarizans. Classification (NCBI taxonomy): domain Eukaryota; kingdom Metazoa; phylum Chordata; class Amphibia; order Anura; family Bufonidae; genus Bufo; species Bufo gargarizans. The sequence goes on from NC_058086.1 coordinate 109,952,167, forward strand.
CCCTTCCTCCCTTTGGTGCCTATGCTCATGCCACCTCCTGTCGTGCCCCTGCTGAGGTGGTCTAAAAAAAATTCAAAATGGGGTAGAATTGGGGGAAAAAACGCAATTCTGATGAAAGTTATTTTATTTATTTTTTTACACTGTACACTATGTGGTAAAATTGACCTGTTATCTTCATTCTCAAGGTCAGTACAGTTATAACGATACCACACTTGTATAATTTTTCTTGTTTTAATACTGATTATTTTTTTTTTAAAACCTTTGAAGAACAAATAAATACATTTTTCTAACCATATTCTGACCCCTATAACTTTTTTTTAGTTATCTGTGTGAGGGCTCATTTTTTGCGGGACGATCGGTTCTTTTCAGTGATAACAATTTGAAGTGTGTGCAACTTTTGATCACTTTTTATAAAAAAAATGATTGGGTAGTTGAAGTTTTTATTTTTATTTGCCGTATGCCATTAATATTGTTATATTTTAATTGTATGGGCATTTTCGCACGCGGCAATGCCCATGATATTTATTTTTTATTGTTTTAAGTATTTTCATTTTAAGGAAATGTATTTCTAAAAACTTTTTTTTAACTTTTCTTTTTTTTTTTAAGTTTCCTTGGGTGACAATAACTGGCAATCAGTAGATTGCCCATTGTGTTCATTGATGGCTAAATAGCAGTCATTGAAAACTTCATTTGCACTATACCAATACAATGCTGCCACTTAGTGGCCTGTATTGGTATATTCCTGAAATAGACTAGAAAGCCTCAAGCTGGTAGATGGGACCTGACACAATTTTGATAAAAATGTGTAAAAAGAGCTTCTAATTTTCATATAGTTAGATTTATCCATGTTTCCAGTGTTTGCATGTGTCTTTGTGCATGGAACAATGTGCTGCTGTCCATGGTCTTTGAATAATTTTTATTTAAAATGTCACTGAGTTTCCTTAAGACTTTTGACATGTCAGAGACTTAGGGTTGCATCTGTGATGGTCTGAGTGCTGAGACCAATTTCTAGAACAAGAAGAGAGAAGCACACGCATATCACAGCGTCTCTCCTCATTGCAGGGGGCTTAATTGAGATGGGCCCTCAGACTTTCTATTGAGCTCGTCTCCTGCAGCGAGGAGAGAGCATGCACTATGTGAGCAGTTCATTCTCCTCGTTCTCAAGATTGGTTGGGGTCTTAGCACTCGGACCTCCACCGACCAAAATCTTTGTCTCTGTGTCATATTAAAAGTTTTATTAACACGCTGTCCAAATATTCTAAAACATTTTAATGTGCTAATTATTTTTCTTGGCAGCTCTTCTTTTGGATATCATTCTTGTGGGAATTGTGAAGGGAATAGTGAAGCGTCGTAGACCTACCCAGAATCGCATGGACATGTTTGCTACATTCTCTGTGGACAAGTATTCCTTCCCATCAGGTCATGCTACACGGGCTGCAATGGTTTCTCGTTTTATGCTTAATCACCTTGTACTAGCTGTTCCAGTTAGGATCCTTGTGATGCTTTGGGCTATAGTGGTTAGTTTGTCCAGAGTCATGCTGGGTAGACACAATGTAACAGATGTGTTATTTGGCTTCTTCATGGGGCACATGCAGTATAGTTTGGTTGAATACTTCTGGTTATCCCCAAATACTTTACCTGCCCTGTTTAAGATTTAAAGTATTGACAGAAAGTCATCATTTTGTCTTGTTATTTAAAATGGATATGATTAGATTTCCCATATCTTGGAGCTTTTTATACATGGACCTCCGACTATAACTTCGAGGGGTCAAGCTAACATTCAGAACCAAAGTAAAATATTGACACAAGCTGTTATAGGAACAGATTAGTAGACCGTGCTGTAAAAATCATTGCACTTCAATCCAACAGTACGTCTTCTGCCATGTTGGGCCTAATAGAGAAAAAGAAAATCCTGGGGCTTTGTTCTACATTTTCTTCAGATGTTGTATTTGGGAACATTTTATATGCTGTGAAAATCATTGTGTTTTGAAATGTTGAGATTTTTTTAATATACAGTTTAATATACATTTTTAGTTACTATATTAATTCTGGAAACACATTGCTTTATGTTCTTTGGATTAATAGAACTTTTGTGAGATTTTCATTACACAGTGCTGTTTTATTTTTTAAATATCTTACACTCAGTCTTCTTCAAAGGTCTCCATTGATGAACTTCTCTTTGGAGGGTACATTTTTGGGTAAACCTAATTCTTTTGCCATGCAAAAAAATACTATGTTTAGGTTACCTCTTCTGTCTCTAGTTGAAAACTAATGGGGCCATTTTACAATGATACTGCTTTACACCAGCATTTCTTGTGCCATGTTTTTGCCATTCAGCCAGTTGACCTTAACAATAATGTGCATGGTATGTTACTCTTCTAGGAAGCGCTGCATAAAGACCATTGGGGCTAGCTACTAATATGCATTTTTCTGTAACTAATGGCAATCTATTAAGTCAGATCTGGGTAGGGAAAGTTAAAGTGGCCATAGAAGGAAACAAAAGCGGCACTACACGCTGGACAAGCATGTGTATATGTGAAAGAGCATTTTATTTCGAAGATGTTTTTCTGCAGTGAGAATGTTCAGTATGACCATTTTCCCCTTCACCTTATGACAACACCCCTGGAAAGACCACATCCTTCTACAGGAATCGGGAACCAAAATCACTGAAAGAAGGGAACATCCTCCCCAGTTCTGTTTCCTGTCCGAAGGAGAAAACTGTGAAGACCCTATGTATAAGTATAGGTATGAACTCCCCAACTATGTCTCCCCCAAGTATCGAGAAAAATTTTGATTTTCTCCAAAAAGGTTTGGATATCGGTCTCAGGCCTAGTATGCTAAAGGTCCAGATCTCTGCTTTGGGTGCTTGCTATGATATAGATTTAGCCAACCATAGATGGATAAGAAAATGTAAAAGGGCCGCTTCTAGACTAAGACACTCTATAACCCCAAGGGGTCCCTAGTGGGATTTAAACCTGGTCTTGAAAGTGCTAATGAAACCACTATTTTCTACTTTACTGGACATTTCAATTAAATACCTTTCTTTCAAAACAGCATTTTTGATAGCCATAGCCTCAGCTAGACTCCTGGGAGAAATTCAGGCTTTGTCCCACCTAGAATCCTATCTCGATTTTTCCGGACAGAAATGTTTTGAAGCTAGATCCGGGGTTCCTTCCAAAAGTCGTCACAAACTTTCATAGAGATCAGGAAATCATCCTACCTTCTTTTTCTACAGACACAGGAAGTTAATCTGAAGAACAATTTGAGCTCTTGGATGTAAGGGAGACAATTATTCAGTACCTGGCAGCTACAAAATAATTCAGGAAGGATGACAACCTCCTTATTCAATTCGCAGGTCAAAACAAAGGGGAAAAAAAAGCTTCCAAGGCCTCTTTAGGTCGTTGGATTAAATCCACAATATCCTGCTGCTACCAAATGTCTTACTAGCCCCACAAATGTTAGAGCCCATTCCACGAGTGCAGTGGCTTCTTCATAGACGGAAAGAGCTGGCATTTAACCTGGTCGAGTATAAATACACTTAACTTTGAATCTGCGAAAATGCTTGTACATGCCCTCATCATCTCCCGCCTAGACTACTGCAACACTCTCCTCTGTGGCCTTCCATCTAGCACTCTCGCACCCCTCCAATCTATTCTCAACTCTGCTGCCCAACTAATCCACCTCTCCCCTCTGCCAATCCCTTCACTGGCTCCCCATTTCCCAGCAAATTCACTTCAAAGTACTAACAAATACATACAAGGCCGTCCATAACCTGTCCCCTCCCTACATCTCTGAGCTACTTTCCCGATACATCCCCACACGCACTCTCCGATCCTCACAAGACCTCCTTCTTTCCTCTCCTCTTATCGCCTCTTCCCACAATCGCCTCCAAGATTTCTCCCGTGCATCCTCCATACTCTAGAACTCGCTACCCCAACATATGAGACTCTCACCTACAGTGGAATCCTTCAAAAGAAACCTGAAAACCCACCTCTTCAGACAAGCCTACAACCAGTGACCCTGCTGCCTCCATACCGCCATGACCAACTTCACCCACACCTACTGTGTCCTTCTCCCATACCATGTAGATTGTAAGCCCTCACGGGCAGGGCCCTCTCTCCTTCTGTACCAGTTTGTAACTAGTCTTGTTTATGATTAGTGCAATTGTCTGTATTATGTATGTATACCTCTTCTCATATGTACAGCGCTGGAATGAATGGCGCTTTAATAATAATTTTATAAAACATTATCATATTGATGTCTCTGCTTCTGCTTATATAACCTTTGACCAGAAGGTATTGCAAGCAGTTTCCCTCGCTACCAAGTAATCTGATAGTTTTCATCCGTAGCCGTCATGGTGTATGAAATGGAAAACCGTAATTAGACTTACTGGTAATTTTGTTTCCGTGAGTCCACCGGCACTGCTCCTATTTCACCCCCCCCCCCCCTAAAAATAATAAATAGGTTCCAGTATGAAGAACTACTCAAAAAATAACTACTTTGGTAATTTGTAAGCACTGAGGTAGAGAGTGGGTGGTGGCCCTTTAAACTCTGTTCCGGCCCCTACAGAGATTAAGGGGTCAATCTTATGTGTAGCCGTCATGGTGGACTGAAGGAAACAATTAGTGGTAAGCCTAATTACAGTTTTTCTTAGTAATGCGATCACATACTGTATGTACATGGGTCCAACACAGTTGTCTTGAGCTTCTAAGTGCACATCTAACAGATCAATTCCATAGGTACAAACCTGCTGATAGATGCCCTTTAAAGAGCTGGTCTGGAATGAAGTTAAAGGGGTTCTGTCATCAGATTTAACCCTTCTAACCTAAACATATGCTCATGTCCAGACTAATAAAAAGAATCCAAAGCTGGCCCTATTAAACCTCACTGTGGCTCTATTTGCCCAAATAACAGGTTTTTATAACCTGTCAATCACTTGCTTAAGGTGCTCAAGGGGAGGTCAGTTAATACAGGGTGCCCGGCCGCACCCCTCGCCGTCCTGTGCCCAGTGCCGCCTTCTACAGCTCAGCACCGCTTCCGCAAATCTTCCCGTCCCTCTGACAGATCCTGCGCCTGCACACTAGGCTCAGCCTGATCAGGCCGGCACATGCGCACTTTGCTAAATTTTTTGGGCAAATAGAGCCACAGTGAGGTTTAATAAGGCCAGCTTAAGATTCTTCTTATTAGTCTGGACATGAGCATATGTTTAGGTTAGGGGGGTTAAATCTGATGTCAAAATCCCTTTAAAGAGTCTGTCAATAGCCAGTTTAAGATTTCATCCAAGTACTTCTACTGTTTCAAGTCTTCCTTCTAGTGACAGTGAGGTGTTATCTGGGTTAGAAGAGGAAGGGAAATTCTGGTCTGCTGAGTATTCTTCCAAAGATGAATTGGCAGGGAAGCCACTTTTTCCAGTATAAAATGCTCTAGTGAAAGCAGAGAGAGCTACTATTGGCTTGTAAGATGCACAGTTGCTATTGTCTGTACAGGATGCAATGTTTGAAGGTTCAGAGCTGAGGAGAAAAGATTATTTATTTTTTCTTCCAAACATAAGAGTGTTTATTTTTTATTCCTACATCTGTTAATATGAAGTGCTCGTCTGCCCCTTGGGATAGGTGTAAAAGGATATTGGTGGGGTGTTTGGCTCAGCCTCCCGCCTTCTTAACGGTCGGTTCCCTTGCTTCCTGTAATCCATATTGAGACTATATGCTAGGTATTAATAAAATATATTTAGTAAACACTACTGAGTCTTTATTTACAATTATTGTTTTATATATACACACACACACACACACACACACACACACACACACACAATCACTGCATTAATGAACACTACAATACTATAAAACCCACACTTTCCAAATATCACTACACCAAACAATATACAATTACCTACACACACACCAGCGGCCCTTCCCCCACCTAGCACTAACAGTACCTACTGTATAAGGGGAACCGAAGGTCTAACCAGCTAGCTATTGTGATAGGGTAAGGGTTAACCAGCTAGCTTCTGTGGCAGGGAAAGAGTTAATGGTAAAGAGGTAGGCAGGGAAATGGTTAATGTAGAAATGAGACAGAGGTTCTATTTTGGTTGAGGCAAGGAAAGCATTTGTGTAGGGGGAGTTTGGCATGGAAAGGGTTACTGTTTTTTGTAGGGAATGTAATGCTCATCTAGGGGGAGTTTGACAGGAAAAAAAAAGGGGTTCTGCTTAGGCAATCCAGGAATTCCAGGGGTTTGCTCATCTTCAGGGGATGATTATTGGTGGGGCTGCTCAGCTGAACTAATGAGCGCTCCACCGTCGGGTTATGTGAGCACGCCTGCAGACAGAGCATGTGTGCATGTGTGATATGACAGGCAGCACTGGAGGGGAGAACCAACGTCCTGTGTGATGGCAGTCCCACATTTGTACAGTCGTCCGGGCTTCTCCCCTCTCCACCAGGCATATATGACTGGGCTTGTGTGTGCCTGCAGGGGAACCTTTGCTGTGTCAAGGCTGGCTTTGCCCGTTGAGGTCCCTGAAAGATCCCATGGACAAGAGAGCTTAGGTTTACCTAAGGCCTCTTTCACACGGCTGTTGTGGTTCCGTGCATTGGGGACCGAAATTTGCGGTTCCCAATGCACAGGCAACGTCCACGCGGTGGCCAGGACGGATCCAGACCCATTCAACTTGAATGGGTCCATGATCCTTCCATTCTACAAAAAGCTACAACAAGTTCTATTTTTTTGCGTAACAGAAGCACGCCTCGAACCCCACGGAAGCACTTCGTAGTGCTTCCGTGGGGTTCCTTGCTTCCGTTCTGCACCGCATCTCCGGATTTGCGGACGCATTTGTAGACTAAGCCATTATAAATATTGACGATGGCTAATTGTTCTGTCTATCTTCCTAAAGCTAAAGTAGCTTTGATTATGTCACCACAGGTCATTTGTTAGATCCCGCAGGACCTGTGATGGAAATTTGCTTTAATTCTATACGATCGTGTTTAAGGCGTATGTGATTTCAGAAAAATATTTGTTCACCGTATCTAATACAGATATGTATCATTTATAAATATTAATAGCTAATTGTGGCACCCAACTTTCCAGGGTGCCGATAACACGAAGCCATATTCATCCTTATTTTTTGCATGCAGCGTCCATTTAGTGAAATACGTATGGCACACGCGTTCGGTCATGTCCTAAGAAGTTATTTGAGAGCAGCAAAATCATTTTGTCTCATTAGGAAATTTGCCTCGTTACGAAATTATTTAATAAAAATCGAATGCATACGTGATTTAAGCAAAATGTCCTTATTTACTACACATCATGGCACGTTTTTGAATAACTCAATAGGGTAGGCACGTTTGTGCTGAATTACAGCAACTTTACATAACCCAAATATGGTATAGACAGAATATACATCAATTAAGTTTTAATGTCTTTAAAAATAAAATATTAAAGGGGTTTCAGAGTTATGGGGGAAAAAAAGTTATAAAACTCATCAGGACATATACATTAGTTAAGCTTGATTTTCTTAAAAGAAAACCCATACTTACACCTTTGCATGGTTCTGTTATTATTGCTTTGTTTACATGCTGCAGCAACGCTGTGGGGGAGTGTAACAACAATGACTGAGCTCTGCCTCGTGAATATTTGTGGGTGTGAATAATCTGACCTTCCCCGCCCCCAGCACTGCACAACCTAACTTTGCATTAAAAAAACACATGATCATCTCCTAGCTCACACAGGCAGAAGATCTTCCTGTCACATTGAAGATCGATCTAAATCTCTATATACATAAAGTGGGATGCGAAAGTTTGGGCAACCTTGTTAATCGTCATGATTTTCCTGTATAAATCGTTGGTTGTTACGATAAAAAATGTCAGTTAAATATATCATATAGGAGACACACACACTGATATTTGAGAAGTGAAATTAAGTTTATTGGATTTACAGAACGTGTGCTATAATTGTTTAATCAAAATTAGGCAGGTGCATAAATTTGGGCACCACAAAAAATAAATGAAATCAATATTTAGTTGATCCTCCTTTTTGCAGAAATTACAGCCTCTAAATGCTTCCTGTAGGTTCCAATGAGAGTCTGGATTCTGGTTGATGGTGTTTTGGACCATTCCTCTTTACAAAACATCTTTAGTTCATTCAGGTTTGATGGCTGCCGAGCATGGACAGCTCTCTTTAAGTCACACCACAGATTTTCAATTATATTCAGGTCTGGGGACTGAGATGGCCATTCCAGAACGTTGTACTTGTTCCTCTGCATAAATGCCTTAGTGGATTTTGAGCAGTGTTTAGGGTCGTTGTCTTGTTGAAAGATCCAGCCCCGGCGCAGCTTCAGCTTTGTCACTGATTCCTGGACATTGGTCTCCAGAATCTGCTGATACTGAGTGGAATCCATGCGTCCCTCAACTTTGACAAGATTCCCAGTCCCTGCACTGGCCCCACAGCCCACAGCATGATGGTAACCACCACCATATTTTACTGTAGGTAGCAGGTGTTTTTCTTGGAATGCTGTGTTCTTTTTCCTCCATGCATAACGCCCCTGGTTATGGCCAAATAACTCCATTTTAGTTTCATCAGTCCACAGCACCTTATTCCAAAATGAAGCTGGCTTGTCCAAATGTGCTTTAGCCCACCTCAAGCGGCACTTTTGTGCTGTGGGTGGAGAAAAGGCTTCCTCTGCATCACTCTCGCATACAGCATCTCCTTGTGTAAAGTGCGCTGAATGGTTGAACGATGCACAGTGACTCCATCTGCAGCAAGAATGATGTTGTAGGTCTCTGGTGCTGGTCTGTGGGTTGGCTCTGACTGTTCTCACCATTCGTCGCTTCTGTCCTATCCGAGATTTTTCTTGGTCTGCCACTTCGAGCCTTAACTTGAACTGAGCCTGTGGTCTTCCAGTTTCCTCAATATGTTCCTAACTGTGGAAACAGACAGCTTGAAATCTCTGAGACAGCTTTCTGTATCCTTCCCCTAAACCATGATGGTGAACATCTTTGTCTTCAGGTCATTTGAGAGTTGTTTTGAGACCCCCATGTTGCTACTCTTCAGAGAAAATTAAAAGAGGAGGGAAACTTACAATTGACCCCCTTAACCCCTTAAGGACTCAGCCCTATTTCACCTTAAGGACTTGGCCATTTTTTGCAAATCTGACCAGTGTCACTTTAAGTGCTCATAACTTTAAAACGCTTTGACTTACCCAGGCCGTTCTGAGATTGTTTTTTCGTCACATATTGTACTTCATGACACTGGTAAAATTGGGTCAAAAAAGTTCATTTTTTTTGCATAAAAAAATACCATATTTACCAAAAGATTTTAAAAATTAGTAAATTTCAAAGTTTCAGTTTCTCTACTTCTGTAATACATAGTAATATCCCCCAAAATTGTGATGACTTTACATTCCCCATATGTCTACTTCATGTTTGTAGCATTTTGGGAATGATTTTTTGAGGATGTTACAAGGCTTAGAAGTTTAGAAGCAAATTTTGAAATTTTTCAGAAATCTTCAAAATCCCACTTTTTATGGACCAGTTCAGGTTTGAAGTCATATTGTGAGGCTTAGATAATAGAAACCTCCAAAAATTACCCCATTCTAGAAACTACACCCCTCAAGGTATTCAAAACAGTTTTTTAACTTTATTAACCCTTTAGGTCTTCCACAAGAGTTAATGGCAGATTGAGAAACAATTTAGAAATTTCTATTTTTGGGAAAATTTTCCAATATAATCAATATTTTCCAGGAGTAAAACAAGGGTTAACTGCCAAACAAAACTCAAAATGGGTTGCCCTGATTCTGTAGTTTGCAGAAACACCCCATATGTGGTCGTAAACTACTGTTTGGCCAAACGGGCAGGACATAGAAGGAGGGGAACACCATATGGGTTTTGGAAGGCAGATTTTGCAGGACTGGTTTTGTTTATACCATGTCCCATTTGAAGCCCCCTGTTGCACCCCTAGAATAGAAATTTCAAAAAAGTGACTCCATCTAAGAAAGTACACCCCTCAAGGTATTCAAAACTGGGTTTACAAACTTTGTTAACCCTTAGGTGTTCCACAAGAGTTAATGGCAGATGGAGAAACAATTTAGAAATGTCTATTTTTTGGAAAATTTTCCAATTATAATCCTAATTTTATTACAGGAGTAAAACAAGGGTTAACTGCCAACAAAACTCAAAATGGGTTGCCCTGATTCTGTAGTTTGCAGAAACACCCCATATGTGGTCGTAAACTACTATTTGGCTAAACGGCAGGACATAGAAGAAGGGGAACGTCATATGGTTTTTGGAAGGCAGATTTTGCTGGACTCGGTTTATTTACACCATGTACCCTTTCAAGCCCCCTGATGCACCCCTAGAGTAGAAACTCCATAAAAGTGACCCCATCTAGGAAACTACGGGATAAGGTGGTTGTTGTTTTGGGACTATTTTAGGGGTAAATATGATTTTTGGTTGCTCTATATTACACTTTTTTGAGGCAATGTAACAAAAAATGTAATTCTAAAATTGTTTCTACATTCGCTATTTAGTTTTGTGGAACACCTAAAGGGTTAACATAGTTTGTAAAGTAACTTTTGAATACCTTGAGGGGTGTAGTTTCTTAGATGGGGTCACTTTTTTGGAGTTTCTAGTCTAGGCTACATCAGGGGGGGCTTCTAATGGGACATGGTGTAAAAAAAAAAACATGTCCATCAAAATCTGCCTTCCAGAAACCGTATGGAGTTCCCTTCGTTCTATGCCCTGCCGTGCGGCTATATAGCCATTTACGACCACATATGGGGTGTTTCTGCAAACTACAGAATCAGGGCCATAAATATTGAGTTTTGTTTGGCTGTTAACCCTTGCTTTATTACCGGCAAAAGGGATTCAAATTGAAATTTTGCCCAAAAATGGGTGTTTTGGCACCGTTTTTGTTTTATATTTTTAACACCGTTCATTCGAGGCGTTTGGTCAAATGTTATTTTTATAGCGACGACTTTTACGCACGCGACGATGCCCAATATGTATGGCTCTCAGACTTTGGAGACACTAAGCAGGCATCCTAAAAACTGCGGCCCTCCAGATGTTGTAAAACTACAATTCCCACCATGCCCTGCTGATGGCTGTAGGTTGTCTGGGCATGCTGGGAGTTATAGTTTTACAACATCTGGAGGGCCGCAGTTTGAGGATGCCTGCTCTAAAACTAATATTTTTTTGCGGAAAAAAAATTGTTTCCGTGTCTCCAAAGTCTGAGAGCCATAGTTTTTTATGTTCTCTAGTGGACTGTTGGGGATTATACAAATTTAGTACTCCATGGAAGTGTGATACTCCTCTGAAGCAATCGATAACGCAGAGGCCCGGATGATCGGGGCATGTGTCGCACTGAGTGGTGGTGTCCTTCCGTATCCCCCTCTTGTGACACACTCTGCATCTTTTTTGGGTTCGTCCCTTCTTTCCAGTATCGGGGACCACACCTGGAAAGTGTTGGCCAGGGACGATCCTGGCGCCTCCAGTTCCCGAGGTACTCCGGCCTGCTCTTTCCCGGTCTGAAAAGATCAGGGCCTTGAGGACTGCCTCATAGAACTGGAGGAATGTCCCTGTGCTGCCAGCGCTTCGGGATAGTACAAAAGAGTTGTACGTGGTAACCTGTACCAAGTAGATTGCAACTTTTTTGTACCATGCCCGGGTTTTGCGCATGGCATTATATGGCTTGAGGACTTGATCAGAGAGATCAACTGCTCCCATATACCGATTGTAGTCGACGATACAATCGGACTTGAGGACCGTTGCCGTGGTACCGTCGCACAGAGACTGGGGTGGTGCTGTTACCGTGGATTGTGGACAGCATAAGGACATCCCTCTTGTCCTTTATACCTGACCAGCAACAGGTTTCCACTGGTAAGTGCACGGGTCTCACCCCTGGGGATAGGTACCTGGAGGGGGTGGGCAGGGAGGCCGCGCTGATTTTTCCGCACGGTCCCACAAGCGAACGTGGATCTGGCGGCAAGGGACCTGAACAAGGGAATGCTGGTATAAAAGTTATCCACGTACAAGTGGTTACCCTTATCCAGCAGTGGGTGCATAAGGTCCCACACGAGTTTCCCGCTAACACCCAGAGTGGGGGACATTCTGGGGGTTGAATACGGGAATCTCGCCCCTCGTACACACGAAATTTGTAAGTGTACCCTGAGGTACTCTCACAAATTTTGTATAGCTTCACGCCATACCTCGCCCGCTTTGTGGGAATGTATTGGCGGAAACTGAGTCTCCCCTTGAACGCAACGAGAGACTCATCAACCGCGACCTCCCTTCCAGGTACGTAGGCCTGCTGAAATGTGGCCCCAAAGTGATCGATGACCGGCCGTATCTTATACAGCCGGTCATAGGCAGGATCACCTCGGGGTGGACATGCTGCATTATCGGAATAATGCAGACATTTCCGGATGGCCTCAAACCGGGGACGTGTCATGGCCATACTGTACAGTGGGGTCTGGTATAGGACGTCCCCACTCCAGTATTGCCTGACACTGGGTTTTTGGACTAGACCCATATGCAGCACGAGGCCCCAAAATGTCCTCATTTCGGCTGCACTGACCGGCGTCCAGCCACCGGGTCTAGCCAAAAATGAGCCTGGGTTTTGAGCGACGAACTGTTGGGCGTACAGATTCGTCTGCTCCACCATCAAATTCACCAGTGGGTTACTGAAAAAAAAAACTAAAAAAGTCTATTTCAGTAAACCCCACTGTGGGAATCTGGATTCCAGGATTGCCAGCGAAATCCGGAATCTCAGGCTCAAAGTCCACTGGGGGACACCAGCTAAGTTCATCGGCAGGGGGCTCCGGTGAACTTATTTGGTGGGCCGGGAAACCAGTACGAAACCCCAGGGCGGCTCGTACTAGGGTGGGCCACAGGATCCCTAGCATGTGTGCCCCTGGCTCCGCCTGGCGGCGTCTCCGCCAGCCTTGGGGGCTCATCGTCGTCCGATGAGATGAGGAGGATGCAGATGACAAAAGGAACGTGGGGTCATCCTCACTGGGGCTCTCGGAGTCGGGACTGCAATCTGGGCGTATGCCTCCTCGGCCGAGAACACCCGGCGGGCCATGGGTGTGTGTGCGTTGTAGGTGTGCGTGTGTGGAAACCTTTATGATATTGTGCGTGTGTGTGGGGGCAACGAGGTGGCATTGCTGATCAGCGGTACAACGCTGATCAGCGGTGGGGCGGGCGATGCGCTAACAGTGGACGGACGCTAAAGTGCCGACCAGTCAGCGAACGCAGAAAAAAAGTGGCAGGGGGGGCTCTGGGGTCTGATAGATGGATCAAAAAAGTTTTGTGTAAAAGTTCTTTTTTTTTTTTCCTAACTAACTTTTCCCTTCCTAATGGTGCCTCTCCCTCACTGACCCTAACCTACCTGAGTGGCGATGGGTGCAGGACGATGCTGCACGGTCAGGGTGCTGGACAGGAAGAGGAGGGGAGAGAGGAGCGCAGGAAGTTTGAATCTCGCGCCTCTCTCCCCTGCACCAATCAGCACCCTGGACAGCAGTGTTCAGCACCAGGGCCAGCACCGCCTCCTCAAATCCTCGGACTGCGATTGGTGGTGTAAAATTACGCCACCGATCGCAGTCTTTTTCCGGTTCATCGGGTCACAGGACACCCGAATGGACCGGAAACGCAGAAAACCGCAGGTCTGAATGGACCTGCGGTTTTTCTGCGATCGTCTATACGGGGGGGTACAAATGACCCCCCCCCTGGCGTTGTTACGGGATGCCGGCTGAATGATTTCAGCCGGCATCCCGTTCCGATTAACCCCCGCGGCGCCGGAATCGCGAATTAAAAGCCATGACGTACCGGTACGTCATGGGTCCTTAAGGATTCGGGAAAACAGCCATACCGATACGTCATGGGTCCCTAAGGGGTTAAATACTCTTTCTCATAATTGTATTCACCTGTGTATGTAGGTCAGGGGTCACTGAGTTAACCAAGCCAACTTGAGTTCCAATAATTAGTTCTAATGGTTTTGGAATCAATAAAATGACAATAGTGCCCAAATTTATGCACCTGCCTAATTTTGTTTAAACAATTATAGCACACTTTCTGTAAATCCAATAAACTTCATTTCACTTCTCAAATATCACTGTGTTTGTCTCCTATATGATCTATTTAACTGACATTTTTTATTGTAACAACCAACGATTTATACAGGAAAATCATGACGATTAACAAGGTTGCCCAAACATTCGCATCCCACTGTATCTATCTACAGTACAGACCAAAAGTTTGGACACACCTTCTCATTCAAAGAGTTTTCTTTATTTTCATAACTATGAAAATTGTAGATTAACACTGAAGGCATCAAAACTATGAATTAACACATGTGGAATTATATACATAACAAAAAGTGTGAAACAACTGAAAATATGTCATATTCTAGGTTCTTCAAAGTAGCCACCTTTTGCTTTGATTACTGCTTTGTACACTCTTGGCATTCTCTTGATGAGCTTCAAGAGGTAGTCACCTGAAATGGTCTTCCAACAGTCTTAAAGGAGTTCCCAGAGATGCTTAGCACTTGTTGGCCCTTTTGCCTTCACTCTGCGGTCCAGCTCACCCCAAACCATCTCGATTGGGTTCAGGTCCGGTGACTGTGGAAGCCAGGTCATCTGGCGCAGCACCCCATCACTCTCCTTCATGGTCAAATAGCCCTTACACAGCCTGGAGGTGTGTTTGGGGTCATTGTCCTGTTAAAAAATAAATGATGGTCCAAGTAAACGCAAACCGGATGGAATAGCATGCCGCTGCAAGATGCTGTGGTAGCCATGCTGGTTCAGTATGCCTTCAATTTTGAATAAATCCCCAACAGTGTCACCAGCAAAGCACCTGCTACACCATCACACCTCCTCCTCCATGCTTCACGGTGGGAACCAGGCATGTAGAGTCCATCCGTGCACCTTTTCTGCGTCGCACAAAGACCCTGTGGTTCCAACCAAAGATCTAAAATTTGGACTCGTCAGACCAAAGCACAGATTTCCACTGGTCTAATGTCCATTCCTTGTGTTCTTTAGCCCAAACAAGTCTCTTCTGCTTGTTGCCTGTCCTTAGCAGCGGTTTCCTAGCAGATATTCTACCATGAAGGCCTGATTCACACAGTCTCCTCTTAACAGTTGTTCTAGAGATGTGTCTGCTGCTAGAACTCTG